>NC_084986.1:19781086-19933631 GCF_963691925.1 Scomber scombrus | reverse complement strand
TAAAGGTTTACATTTTTGGGAGGTGGGGAGTGGGCACACAATGAAAGCATTATTTTAAAAAAGCAATGAAGATCGTGCTCGGTAAGAACGGAATAGGAAATGTCTGGATAGCTCAGTTTAGGCAAATGATGATTCCCACAGACAGGAAGGTTCTCTTGTGCAAAGGGATATTATCTTTAATACCGGAAAAAGAACCAATGTCTGAGAAGATCAAACAGACAGGCTGAGTGTCACTACAGAGAAGATCTGTCAACCAGTGACGACACAACAGGTCTGCAATGGGCAGGAATGGTTACTCTGCTGTCTAATTGGCCAGTTAGCCATGGCTAACGCTGTCAAGTGTGTTTAGAAGAGACCAGGAGGAGACCATTAGTGCTGCATAACTCCCAGTGGTCCTCTTCTTCGTCGCTGGTTCGCCATCTTCATCTCTCTCTCTCTCTATGCCGCTCTGAAGTTACTCATTACTCCTTTTTTCTTATGACAATCAGAAAATATTCAATCTAATATGGCTTTTTATTCACTCAAGTGTCGGCCCCTCCCTGTCTGCTGTCTCTTTTGTGCTCCAGGCCTCTGATGGGTGCTGTGAGCCTCTGATTTTATCCTTATCCTCGGGCCATGTCCCCCGAGCACTTTAGCCCTAATGAGGCACAGACGGCTATTGTGTCGGCTCTCCCAGACTAGTCCTGCGGTATGACTGACAGCAGCTGAGCTCCGGGTGAGGCCTGACATCAAATCTAGCAGCTTTGCACATCATTAGTGGTGCGTCAACGAGCAGGACTGCTCTCTTACACCCAAAGAGGCCAGGTTGACTTCTTCAGACAGACAACAGAGATAAGAGTCGAATCCAAAACAAACAAAAAAAGCAAGTCACATACAGAACTTCAAGTCTTCTGTTCACTGTGGTGCTGCTGTGACATTTGTTTGGGAAAAAGTACCAACAGACTAAATGCAACAGGGAGGAATGACGGACAAACTAAAAAAAACTACATTTATCTTAACAACCAGGTCAGATCATGAATCACTGCAGCAGAGGAAAATGTCCCATCCCTACTAATGAAGACCACTGCAAATTCACCCACTTTGCCCAAAAGCAACTGACTTAATCAGTGAGAACTTCCATGTGTAAATGAAAGAACCTCAGGTTAACATCTTGTGAGAAATAGAGCATTAAGCAAGACAGAAAAAAGGAAGAGGAGGAAAAGAAGCTTAAAGTACTTTTCTCTGCTCGTAAGTTACAAATACAAGGCTGAAATTTGTCTGGTGTTAATTTGCAAAGTTGCAATAAGCAGTCCAAAGTTTCTGGAACAATATTAACCTGAGATGACAAATTTTTGGTGCAATATGGTGTATGTAGTTTTACTAAGCAGGGACGTCAATAATAATAAATCAAGAAAATAACCAACAGAAACAGTGAAAGTGTGTAGTAATTCTTTTGAAATAACCTGCTAATAGACAACTGCTATGTTAGCAGTTAAAAAAAACTTTTTTCATCATCGATTCTTCATTTTAAATGAATGAATGCGTTTGTAGTTAAGGATAGGAGAGGACTTTCGGGAGAAAATTAAGAAAGTCTTTCTTCAGTCCAATTTCTTCTGATAAAACCCAAGTTGAGCAGCATTGTTTGTTTAAAGTCCCAAGGACATAATTGGCCTCTCTCCCTCTCCCTCCGCTTCCTCTCTGGGGCACAAACCAATCTAGCCATGACAGAAGGCTCTACAACAAGATGATTAAAAAGCCAGACAGCCCGTGACAGCCCGTGCTTCCACCTCTTGGCAAATCCACTGATTTTGGCATCCTTTCCAAAGCCCGTTAGAAGCCACCTGAATACACGAGGTGACAGTTTTTCCTCTGTATGACTTGTCTGTGTGTCAGAGAGCTGCGGAATATTGTTAGGTTAATGGGTGCTCTGTAACATTGTGTCACCGTATTGCCTGTCATTGTGCTACTGAGCAAGGCAGTCATAATTATTGATGCGTTGCCCATTGGCCATTAAAAAAGAAGCTGCAGTTGTGCAGGGAATCATCCATTTGGGACCGTTAGGAACTCTGCTAGAGCATTATATGGAGCTGAAAATGAACATTTTTGCTCAACTAAGCTTCCCTGTAAAAAAAAAGAAGAATACTTTTGTGTGAAATAAAAAAGGAAATTAATCACTTTCAAGGTAAAAAAATTATTTGGATTAGAATGGTGAAGATAAGAAAGTTTCCCAACGTAACAAAGGAAAGCTGGAGGGATTTAAAAATCTGTAATACTGACTTCTGCCAACATGCAAAGAGAACATCTCTCCAGACCACCTTGAAGAGACACATTTCCTATTAAAAATCCATTTCAGGTCTTTAAAATGCTACAGGCTAGAGAGCTTAATTAGAAATTATCTGCACAGTCTATGCAAGTCATGTCAGGAATGACAAATTCAGTTCACGCTGCACAGCTGCATCAGTAAATCATTATCAGTACATGTACACATCTTCAAAAATACTATCATTCATTGAAAGTCCACATATACTCCAGCTAATTTTAGATTCAATAGATATTTAAAAAATCATGCTTAAAAATGAAATATATCTGTATTTGTGTTGTTTGTCTACAAGAGAAAACACTTCCTTTCTGTCTTGGCTTTAATGCAGTTTGTATTCCATCTATCCCAAAATATTGTCCATAGTCCATACTTAATGCAGACCTGTGGAATTTTAAATCAAATGGAATTTTTACTTCACCAAAACTGTCTCTCACCATTCGCCCATTAATTAAACAGCACGGGGTTTCAGGTTCTCAGCTCAGTAGGATTCAGTAATATCAGATCAGCAGCATCTGAACACGCTGTCCTCCACATATTCATATAAATGTAAGCTTTTCCTCCCATGAGTGCACAGCCTGACTGCCTGCATGCAGACCACAGTGAGGCTCAAAGAGCGCATGCATCTTTCCTGCGCATTCCTCAAGGTTCTGCCAGACTTATACAGCTTAAATATGAATTTCTCAAGGTCTAGAAATAATGAGAATGACAAAGAAAGAATGCTGCAGTTGGTAAAAAAGCAGCAGACACAGCAACAGGAGGACTCCAAGTTTACTGTCAAACACATTTCTTTACGATAAGATCGGACCCACCTCTATTATACTTTAAAAAAATAAAAAAATACATGAATTGACAACATTTTCTATACTGTTTAGGAGAGAGTTTCAAGGTCCAAGGAAACAGATGTGCTGTGTGAAACCACTGACTACCAGGTGTTAAAATCCCTCACTTTTTCCAATACAACACACACACAAACACAATGAGCACTGATTAAATTACACCGTAGATAATTAGTCTCGTTCCATTAGACTCAAGCACAATATGTTCCAGTGAGACTAAACTCTAAATGATTCTAGTGGGTGGGTCTAGTTGTAACACAGATGGGCAACAAACAGAGCAAATAGTCATTTAAGCTCTACAGAGACGGTGAGCCACTGTCCTTCACCTTCACTCCACGTTTATAAGTTTGATTTTTAAATGAGGATATGTTGGTTTTTTTTTAAAGCATTGTAGTTTCTATCAAATGTTACACAAACAGGTGTAAATAATGGCTTTCATGGAGCAAGATTTCGCTACAAATTTGATAAACAAGTGAATGAATGGTGCATTGACTCTAACCGAACCATGTTCATCATATTCTTAACATAGGATATATTCTGCAGTTCAGTGATGACTCATACCTAGCACAACTGTGTGTGTGTCTCTCTCTCTCTCTCTCTCTGCACCTCTCCTTTTTCCATGTCTTAAGTTATTAAGTATCACTACTCAGTGAGGCTCACCGAGTAGCTGGAGGTAAAATGGGATGAAGGAAGGAAGAGAGGTGCTTGAGGCGGGCGCAGAATGAGCTCGGTAATATTCTCTAAAGAAATTTGAGAGCGAAACTTTCCGAGAGCACTTACGAGCATTTGCAGATGACAGCAGTCTGTTACGCACATTAGCGGACTGTTGATTGGGTGCCAAATCTGTACTCCGCTTGTCTCACTCTTACAGGAAATTAAAGCAGTGATATGTAAAATTCTGAAATTGACTGCAGTCATTAAATATTCACCAGTGCACTGCAAATTTCGACCAGCGGGAGAGAGACGGTGCTTCACGGCAGACTAGTGGAATACTGAAAACCCCCTCTTCTCTCTCTGCACTAGCTTTTGGGAGCAGAGGGCTAAAAGAAGAGAAAACAGGTTCACTGAGATATGTGACAGGAATTAAAAATAGCCTGACTGCATACCTTAGTTCTACATGGGGAAGATTGCCCGCATTCAGCTTGTTAAGCCTGTGGCTGCATCAATGAAGACAATTAACAATTCCAATGTCTGAATCTTTAAAGTTATGCAATGACTATTCAAGTTAAATAGCTATAGGAGGTTAGTGATTAAACCCTAATAAGAAACAGAAGTCATGTTAGTATTTCTCCCTATCTTCACTAATGAGCCAGGAGGGTAAATGAACACTTCTGATGCATAGAGCTCCCATAGACACAAACTCCTTGTATTGACTGTCTAGAAGTCGAGTGAGAGAGAAGCCAATCAGTGCAGACAGAGACACAAAGAGCAATACCTGTATCGACATATGTGGAAAAGGAGTCACTTATTGTTAAGAGGATCCATGAACAATAGACCCACCGTGTGCCATCGGCTTTCCAGCTGACTTTGTATGGATTCTGCTCGAGGAAACGAAGGTTTTGCCTGTCCATGGATACCGGCTGTGCACCAGGAAAACCAGATCTGCAACAAAAATGAATAGACAATTAAAATGACATTTGATCAGTGACGCTAAAAACTGTGATCTCAAGTGTTTGATGTCTGGAGGTCTAATGTTTTAGCTGCTGTTGTATTGTTTGGCTATTTTCATTGCTGTTTTGTCTTGTTACAGTACTGTTTTGTGACTAATCTATGTTTGTCTACCCTTCCTGATGTGTACTGTGCTTGTGTCTATCTTACCCACCCCTCCCTACCTGTTGTACTTATGTCTGTCTACCCTTTCTAGTGTTTGTAGTTGTTGTGTCTGCAGATGGAAACTAGCCAATGGCTATACTCTGGTGCAATGCATCTTTTCTCTTTGAGATAAATGCCAATTGTACAAGGTCCCTGATAAATAAAAATGAATTAATTGAGTTAATTATGCTAAATATATAATCCTCACCAATGCGTGCACTTCAGCTGAATAAAACTAACAGTCAGTGATCAGTACTGATAGGTAGAAAACAGTTCAGAGTAAAATGTTGCTCTGTGGGGGAAATATCTTATATAAGCTTTCTTTTTGCATGAATGGTGGGTAATCATGACAAGGTGTGTAATAAGCTGTGGTAACTGCAGTCCTCACATATGACATCTGGAGGCTATTGGCTGGTCCTGTGTATGAGACACTAAATGGATGAGATCATAAAGCAACTCTTTAACAAGGTATTTGTTATATCTGATACCTAATTGATAATTTAAGCCATTTCTTAAAGCAAAATTACCAAAAATTTGCAGATTACAGCTTTGCATATGTAAAGATGTGTTGCTTTTCCATATCTATTATAATATAAATAAGATAGTAAGTTTATTATCTTTGGGTTGAGGACTGCTGATTGGACAACACAAGACATCTTAAGGTCTAATTTCTTAATTTTTCAATGATCAAATTAGAATGAGTAGTATGTTGAATTAATTCAGATTTTTGTTTTTGAACAATGTGCAACACGCCTACACAGTAATTTTCAGTTAAAAAGTAACATTGATGATAGGTGGCAAGATTAACAATCTTGAGGTGACTCCAGGGGGCTCGCTGGCTCTGACTATCTCAATTTAACTGTCAAAGGGACCGATTGTACACGGATCTGTGCTCTCAGTTTGGGTTTGTTGAAAATATATCATCTCTGTTTTGTGTGTTTTCTACTTTGTTCAGTCTGACCCTACCTGCTAGCAAGGTAGCTCTAGCTGGAGTAGCGTACAATTGGCTTTACTGATGTCTTGTCAGGAAACACAAACAACAGGAGCAGGTGAATTAATGTGCAGACTTCTCTACTTTATCTGTGCTGAAAGTGATTCTTAAAGTGGATGTCTTTGCTCTACCGCCTAACCACAGCTAGGTAGAATGGGATAGTTTGCACTCTTTTAACACGCTATTATTATTTTGTACTTTAAATCCTAAAAGTCTTACAATCATGTTTTTATTTTACAGAATTTTATAGCAAAGAAAAATATTAAAATTGTGAACTGAGAAAAAAAGAGATTGTTTCTTTGGTCCACACTGCTCAGCCCTACGTATTAATATAAGTTAATTATGGCTCTTAGGAGTCACTGAACCTACGAGTCACATTTAACTTTACTAAATGTGACTTAATTATTCAATTTAAAGTTTACACCTCTGCATCAGTGGGCATCATTACTGGCAATCATAAAAGATGCACATAATGAAGGATGAGCTCATTAAAAACACCTCTTCGACAGTATGTTTGTTATGTTGTAGGAGATAAGAAGTGTAGGAGAAATTGGATGGCTCGGGCCTGAAAAGTGACAAGTGCAAAGGGTACCAGGACGAGGGGTACAGCAGCTAATCCCCATTCTAAACAAACACAGGCATCCAGGGCAAATACTTATTACATTCATAACTATATTTGGATCATGTTATATTAGTAGATACAAGCACGCACAGGCACAATAACTAAACAATAACTTTGGAGACAGCAGGCGGTAGAAAAAGCAGCGTGGACTCTCCCTTCTGCTGTGACAGCGGACGAGGCAGTAGAGCGGACTCTCTGCAACTTCATTAAAAAAAGCTGCGGCGGATTTCTCACAATAAGAAAAATCTATTTCTGACTCTCTCGCCTGTCTGAAAGTGTCAAGATTTTTTTTTTTAAGAGAAAAAAAAAGGTGATTTAGGACAAATGAGTCACTCACAACACAGTACAGTACGCCCACATGTGTGCACGCACAGTTTCCCGAAGGGATACGAGGAGGGCAAAATTAAAAATTAAAATTTTAATAAAAAAATAAAACAAAAAAAGGGGGGTTCTTACCTCTCCCACTCTGCCATCTGCTGACACATTCTTTGGATCTCGCTAAGCTTGGGTTGTGTGGTGACTTGTGTGACACCTTTCACCGTAATGCCTTCAAGGAATACTGCACCCTGGGAGTTAAAAATACAGTAAGAAAACAGGTTGGAAATTGAAACACACTCATAACCTCCTACACATATTTAAAAAAAAACACTTCTCCATACAGTTGGAACTTTTCCAAACAGCTGCTTCTTTGCTTTATGGGTCCCCAAGTGTGTAGACAGCAGGTTGGAATCTCATAAATCCAGCTTTCCTTTTGACCGTTGCACCTTAAAAACCTTATTAAACCTGCTCCTCTGCTTTATCTACCAGGAAACTAGACTCTACTACCTCCTCTCACCTTGGCTCCTCACCAGCTTCACCTTTGTGTTCCTGTTTATACAGGATTCAGCTCGTATCTCGTGTGATAGAGACAACACCTGTAGCACTCATTCTCGCTCACTTCCCGCATTTCCTAATCTCACTTATTTATCTTTTGACATGACATTTCCCCTCTCACTATCACCAGATGAGTCTTCGAAATGGGTATAATATGATAATATATGCCAATTAGAAGAGAATCAGATAATGTATGATAATGCATGTCACCCCATGAACTATTAGTGCATATGTGTTGAGTATGAATAGTGGCATAGGGAAGGAAAGCCCAATAATGGTCATATCAAATTCATTCTCCACCTTTCGGTCTAGAAGGGGTTAGGTACAGGTGGCTGCTGATTCACACATCAACTCATTTACACCAGTTTACCTGATTGATGGGGTGAGAACAATGACATTTGAACTTTGGTGGCATCATCTGAAAATGTGTGTCTCAATCTTCAAAATACAAGGTGCAGACTGTATCAATCAGTAATTGGTTGAATTTTAAAGCCCAGGATAGTAAAATGGACTAAGAACAGGGATGAGGAGATATGATTGGAATCCTTATGTTAATATAATATTTTCCAAAATCAATACACATCCTGGTAAAACATGTAGACAAAGCAGTGGACTGTTTTCTACTATTCTGCACTACATCAGATCAAGCTTAATATTGGCTTTTATTATATATTACACCAAATCATTATTTTTCATTAGAGCTGAAATAATTAGCGGATTAAATAATTGGAAATGTAGTGAAACATTATCAAATACCTCATCAGTCATTAAAAATGGGTGACTGACAGACGCCTTCTGATTTTTCTTCTTTTTTTTTTTGGATCATGTTACCTCAAACATTTTTAAGTGATAATTGTTTAATTTTGTAATAAATACTGGTTTAAATTTAACCCCTGAAAATCCTCAATGAATAGTGAAAAAGTTCAATTTCTCCAAGTATTTCCATTTTTCCCCCAGTTCTGGGTCACTTTGGGAAAAGTCATAAGATTTCCAGCTATTAGAACAGTGTTTAGGGTGTTTTCACTTCTCTCAAATGTTGAAATAGGTTAAATTTGACCTGAACAGTATATGTGGTTTAAGTTCAAGTCATTTTTCCAATTAAAAAAGACACCAAACATTTGCTGGTTTCCATTTTTCTTTGTCACATTTGATAGCAAATGAATATCTTTGCGTTTTGGACTGTTGGGCAAACAAAACAAGACATTTGAAGGGGTCACTTTAGGCTATCAGAAATTCTGTAGTGCATTTTTTTTCATTATGTTTTAACCTATGTTAATGTTTTGACATTTGCTAATCAAAGTGTGTGTGGAATGATAACATGATAAAACCACATCACCTCAATATGATTCTGATGAATGTTTATATATGATAATACTAAACTATGACCTAACCCTAACTGGGGGAAATGTGCAATCTGAGCTGATGGATGGTCATCTTGAGCCATTATATTTTATATATTAATGCTTCTTCCTAAATGGTTCAACCATATTAAAGCAGAGTGCACACAAGTCCATGAGAGACAGGAATCTGATTCCTTTCACTGCCTTCACTAGGACAAAGGATGGATCACCGTTCTCCTCTTTGCTTCAGAGATCACTACACAAACTGTGTCTCAGTATGTGCTATCCAAAGTGGCTAAGCAGTGATTTTACTTTTCATGTTAAAAAACATTGAAAAAGTGTTTCATCCAGGCACATTTTATGATGTTTCTTCTTATAACAGCCAATTGGCTGCCAACCAGTCTGACTCTAGAGCCGGCCACTCAACCAAGAGACAGTGCTACTTAATAGCAGTGAAGTAATGCAGTCTGCTGCTGCTGCTCTCTCTTCTGGCTTCTTCCCTCTAGACCTGTCTGCTGCATCATATTGTGGATCATAACAATTAGATTTGCCTTTATTCAGGTTTTCAGTAAACTCTGTGCATTGACCCCGATAAAGAAATATCCAGAGCTTGTATTTGGATGTGATTGTAATTAGTACATGTGTTGCACTGTCGAACCTATTTTTTTATTTGATTACTAATGTCTCAGCTCTGCTTTTTGCCTTGCTGTTGCCTCTACACTAACTGCTTGTAAAGCTGTTGAGACAACTTGAATTTAGGTCTCTTTTACTGGATGAGAGCACAAGCTTAATGTCGATAGCAGCAAACCTAATTACATGCAACTTGAGATGATTCAACGCTTCTAATTTCACCAAACTGTGGTGATTAAAGCGTCACATGAAAAAAAAAAAGGCAGATAGCTTTTATGTAATCAAAATTATACCTTTCCCAGCAGCTGAGAAGATGGAAAGTGCCATGTCTCTCTGAATTTATACGTATAATTGAACATAAGACTCTCATCACTTGGGAGGCCTCCCCTATAGACTCTACATCACTCGGCATGAGATCCATGTCGTGCAGAGAGGGACCAAGAGATTTTCTACTTAACAGTCCATTTCCTGCAGCTCTCCAGAAGTCTTACCAGTTTTAGCTTCTCCTTCTTACGTTTGCTGGGCGCTGACCCAGAGGAGCTGGGCCCCGACTCCTGGCCTACTGCATTACCGTCGTCGTCCACCTCTCCGTCATCGTCATCAAAGCACCACTCCGGCAGTGCGGGGGCAGGGGGCGCGTCCTCCTCGTCACCATAGCGACGGAAGAGCTCTTTGAGGTAGTCTCCCTTGTAGATCCCAGGGGCACGGGCCTGGCTGAAAGCAGCTACAGCTGCCTCGACGCTGATAAGAACCAGAAAACATATACAGGGTGTCTTTTAAAAAGGCTTACTTGTAACACTGTGAAGATGACCAAACTTTTAAGTGGAAACATCACAGAAGGGAGTCATATTATTGCATTATACAGATATATTTGTGAATCACTGGATTTCTCATGTAATCTGTTTATCACTGTCAATACTTGAGCTGTAATGACAACTCAGTCACCAAAATTAATCAGCAAATATATTAATTCTGATGTTAGCAGTGCACTTTTCCCCAGAGAATGTTTTTTTCGTGGCTTGTTCAACAAGCTAAGGTGCAGGATAAAACGTGTTTGTAAGTTAAATGAAGGAAACTTCAGCAGGAAAGCTAATGTGGATTGTTATTCAGAGTCTGTGGCTGTCGTGTTGTGTAGCAGGATGCTATCAGGCTCAGTGTGATCGTCTGCTCTGCCTACGATTGAATGTCATGTTATTGCTTTATGTGATTTCATTTTCTGTATCGAAATAAGGTCTCCATCTAAGTATGCAGATGACAACATGGTATTTATTCAAAATAATGTAAAGCTAGGGGGCACGATCATGAAATCAAATAATTTAAACTATACATTACTCCCTTCAGATTTCTGATTTTGTCTTAAAGGAGAACACAGGACAAGTGATTTATATAGTAGATATGTACGGTATGCTATGGTACACACAAAAAAGTAACTTGACTTTTTGCACTTTTGATCGCACAAGGTAAGCAATTAGAAGATATTACCTTGGGCCATAGTTGTTATGAAAAGTGGGTTCAGTTCATTTGTAATATCTCTGATTATTTTTCCATGACTAATGGAACCACATCTTGGCAAAACAAAACAAAGGGAAGATGGTGATACTATAGTTAATAGTACAAATTAATACCACTAGATTTAGATTGTGAATGTACTACACAATGCTGTGTCCAAAACGAAAGTTTAAGATGGATTTTATATGGTCTATAGAGTCTAACTGTTGGTGCAGAAAGCTCCAAGCTCAAAGGTAGTAAGACACCAAATCGGGAGACAGGATGACATTTTTAAAAGTATGACGGCATCAAGAAAGAGAAAGTGCAAGATATGGGCTGATTTGTCTGTTAACACGCATTTTCTTTTTCAGGTTTTGTAGAAGTCTCTGGATGTGCTCTTCAAACGTGAGGTGGGTACAAAGATAAACACCAAGGTATTTAAAATTCTGCACTGTAGTAGGTCTCTGACTGGCCAGGTCCATGGATGGGATGAAACATAGACAAATGTTTCCTTGGGGGAATGGAAATATCTAGCAACACATGATAAAGGATGAATCTAATGCTCTGAGAATATTTATTACACAGGAAGTGGTGGGTGGTGGGAGGGGTATTATCCAGCCTACATGTCTACAGTAGCTTCCAGGGATTTTGCTCTCTCAGACTGCTGCTCCACCTCTGACTAAAGACACATCCTCATCCCCCTCTCTTCAGCAGTTTTAAATTATTTAACATCCCTGTTGTGGGGTGATGGGCTTGGTCAATGCTAACCAGCCAGCTTCTTTGTGTAGCCTGTGTTGATTTGTACTGACAGGGCAACTTCTTGTGCCATCGAAGAAACAGGAACTATCATGAGAAGAAGAGATTATCAGCTAAAAAAGACTGACAGGGCAGTGATGCTTTTTTGACTGTAGGGGGCACCGTGTATGGTTGGTTTTATCATGCAAGACGTCTACTTCCAGCAGTATGAGTGACCGAAGTGGGTCAGACCTTACCTCCAGTCCATTTTCTCCACCAAGTATGCACATATCAGAAAGCCTGTCCGGTTGAAGCCATGCGTGCAGTGAACACCTTTAGGAGAAAGAAAAGAGGAAGCACAGAGGTCCAAAACTCAGAATCCCACTATAAATTTACATTCATATAAAGACATTTAGCACTTTCAGAAGTGCGATGGGAGAATATGCTTAAAGTCAACACATCACTCCAATTTAATTCCCGTCCCAGCTATGCTCAACGCCTTCACGCAATTAATTTTATGTAGCATAATGTGAGAGGCATCATTATATCAATAGCGCTGTGGTTCAGTACCATCTTATCCAATGTGTTCCCATCAGACATCAATAACATCCATGTTCTTTGAGATGTACTGAGGTTGAATCCGTGTTAAGAGCAGAGGCATCAAATCACACATACTCAAAAGACTCCTAGGCAGATCCCTCTATCCTCAGAGGGCGATTCTGCCTTTAAACACCCACATCAAATAGCAGTCTGACACCAGCACACACAGAAGAAAACCAAAGCTGGGTGATGCATGCGGAGAGGTAAAAAGAGGATGAAAAGGGCACGGGAAAAAGCAAAAAACAGAGAGAAATCGTATGCTACATGAACTGTAGCATACCATTCAAGTGGATCGGACTTGGGGAGGGGGGAGATTCCATGAAGGCGCAAAAAGCCCCGCTGATGAGTTCCATCATATTTGTTCACCATTTCAAGCAAGAGCAAAAATGTTTATCGTTAAAAAAAAAAACACCAATATCCAACCAATTTTGTAACAAAGAAAGGCGACATTGTCACAAACAAGTATTCTTCAGCAGGTATACAGCCAATCATACTGCACAACACAAAAACCCTCTGACGATCATATTTCCCCAGTATAGAAAGTTTGCCTGGCAACTTCAAGCTCTAACGAAGGTGAAATGAGCATGAGAAGATGGGGATCACATTTACCAGCCCAACTGTCTAATTTGGACATGTGTACCACAGAGACAACAAAGCCTAATCACCAGCTGGCTGAAAACAGGACATTGCTGAGATGACATTCACACATTCTGTTCTGATGTTCAAGCAAATCTGAGTTAGGAGACAGGCAGCAGTCAGTAAGTAAGAGCGGATCTGAGCAGGATTTATATGATGCTAGAGTGAGGTGTAAGAGAGCACCCTGCTGTCTCTGCTGTGAAAGTCCAATTTCAATATCAGTGTGTGTTTGGTAATGTCTCCCAGGATGCTTATAGGCAGCAAAATATAATTCCAAACAGGAAATGAAGGGAAGCTACTAAAAAATAAGACATGACCCAAAACCTTGAATGGGGTAGTATAAGAGCAATTATCAGAAGAACAAGACGCAAACACAGAATATTTGGATGTGGATACACACATCTGACACTATCACACAGATCTAAAAAATCTGAAATAACATTGTCAATTAAAGTCACAGTCAAAGTTGAATGTGTGGGATGTTTTACTTTTGAGAGATGTCTCCCAGTTGTGATGGAAACTAGAGCGGAAATAATTTGTTCATTAATCGTTCAAGACAAAAATTCCCAAATTCTCTTGTTCCTGCTCCCCAGATATGAATATTTTCTGCTTTCTTTAGTCCTCTATAATAGTAAATTGAATATCTTTGGGTTATGGACTGTTGGCTGGGCCAAAACAAGACATTTGACGTTGCATCTAAGGCTTTGGGAGATCCACATTTTTACCATTTTTTGACATTTTATAGACCCAACGACTAATCTATCAATGGAAACGATGTAACTTGCACCTATTACTGCAGTATTTCCACATGGTTAATAAAACAGTTGAGACAACATCTACACACTTTTCATTTGTACAACAAACATATTTAGCCAGATATTAGCCTCAGTGCCCACATCTAATATAACCTACAAATGTATTTTAAAAAACTAAATAATGACCTGCACAATATAGACTCTATAGCTGCCAAGTGAAAAGAAGAGTGTGAGTGTGTATTTTCAAACTATAAAACAAAATCTCACTGACTTTTGGACCAGTTCATTTTTAGAGTAAGTCTGCCCTCTGCTGGACATGTTGGGTAATGCTATTAATAGGCCAGTCTAGTCCTGCACTCTATGACCAGATATGTCAGTATAAATGTAATAGTGACACAAAAACCTTAAGTCAAGGTCAACTTTGACACTTAAATGTTGTTTAAATTCCACCTCAGATACCTGCAAATACAGAATAACATTAGCACCAAGCTTTAATTAAATCTGGAAGTAATGTGTGGAACAAAAGGAGGGAAAAAAAGAAGTTCTTTGATGAATACTGTACTTTACAGCCCATACGGCCATTTATGTTATCACAGGCACAATGCTAATAAAGATAGATATTTGAATGCATCTAAGACATTTTATTTTACAAATTACAAAAAAAACCACTTAATTTGAACAAGTAAATGTTACAAAAATTGAGTATGGTCAATAGGCATAACAACTGAGCCCTGATAGATGACTCTGCTCTGCTGTATTGCCTGTGTGTTCTGCTCTGTGACAGACGTTATTAAGATCTGAATAACATTTTAAAAATAGCTGTAGTGAGGTACACCACCACATCAAAACTATTGGGACACAATATCTTAAAATAACATGGTCACTGTGAACTCAGATTCACAGTAAGTAAGCACATTTATAGGGAAGTTACCCTCAGGAATAGACAGAACATCGTGCCACAGGGCAGTTTAACATAGTCTACTGCAAAATGAGAGAGCTAATTTTACGTATTTAGAAAGCAGAGGCATTGTAGGTCGTCATATTAAGATACTGTTCAGGCATCCAAGCTGAGAGGAATAAATAGAAGCCTCAATGTTTAAGGAGTAAAAGCTCCAGGCTGTTAAAACACTGACAAGTCGAAATTAGTTATTAAGTCAAAGCAGTTCAAAGAGTCTGAGCAAACTCAAACATTTACAGCGACATCTGTTTTTACTTGAACATCTTGAAATTCTGCCTTTCATACATCTCCTGTGAGCAGAGGTCATCTTTGTTAAAAACACCAATGGGCAGCCAGGGCACCTTTGTTCCAAAAGCTTAACGAACGACATTATACTGTATGGCACACTGATCCAATCATTTCCTTCGATTGAACAACACTGATTTTGACCTGTCGAGGGAAAAATGTCCAAAGTCTATTATTCTCTGCTACTCAACTAAATATTACTAGATCTCTTAAGAACTTAATCTATTTTTAAATAAAGATTAAAGTCAGACCAGCTTTTATTACAAGGTTGCATAACACACAGTATGACAACTGATCTGAACCCAAGGAGGGCTGATAACTTTGTCCATTTCTTTCTATTATAATTGAGAACAGGTTCAAGCATTATTGTATAATGAATAAACAAAATCCTCTCAGTGACATTCTGCTCCTATTTATAGCGAGACAGTCCGCGACCAGAAAAGAGCAAAGCCGCAATAAAAATAAATAAATATGAATAAATAGAGTCGTCGTCAGTTTTCAGAATTAAGATGATACATGCAGGGTTTTATTTACTGGAAATGTCAGGCTGGATGCAGATTCTGTCATGCTGTATGGTTTTGAGGATCGATTTTGATTGACTGTCAAGTCTTTCTGTCATTCATCAACTTGGACTGAAAGTGATCCCAACTATATCATTTGCCCTCTCATGCTCATTATAGTTGTTGTGTCGACTCCACCATCCACTTAAGTAAGAACAATTTTTTTATAACTATATACCGTAAAAAACAGTGTTTTCATTGAAAAGTAGGGTGCGTCTTACACACCGGTGTGTCCTATTCACCACTACAATACAGGGAGAGGTTGGATCTGGATATGATTATAGGTATGTAAAAGGCTGTCCACACTAAGAATGATAACTATCACAATGACTATAAACATAATGTGTGAGCGTCCACATAAAAACAGTGGTGTCAAGCATGCGCTGCCCGCTCCAGCTGTGTCGACAGCTAATGGAAATAGATAGGCTATCAATGACCCGTTAATGCTGTATGTTGTACAGAAAAATTAAAAATAAAATCAGGCGGGCTCACTGGCAGGTGCTGATTCAGTCTGTTGATCAGAAGTATTTCGGGACACTGGTACAAGACCGCAGTAGATGCTGAAGCGCGATATGCAAAAGCACACAGTTGATCAACTTTTACTGAGCTGTGGCAGCGACACACAGTATGAGCACAGATCTGAACCCTAAAAGATTCACTAACTTTGTTTTTCTGCTGGATGGGACAGGATGATACTGTGTTTGACTCTGGGACTGACACAGAGTCTGAGGACAGTGCACTTGGTGAGCTTTACAGCGACTCGGGCACAATATTTTATGCAGTGATAGCTCTGATGAAGAGATTTTGTGACTGGAGTAAGCACACAGCTACACACTGTATCTAATATGTAAAGTTACTGTGTTCTTTTAAAAGATTTAATTGAAACTTATAGCCTAACCCAAACCCAGTCTGAGTTAATATGCTGGTCCAGTTCAGTTAAGTAAATCATTACCGGACCATTAACCATTAACCCGACACACTGTTTCAGGTGTAATATGTGTGTTGTTGCATTTCAAATAAAAGTATATTGAAAAGTATAAACGTATGTGTTTATAAATGAATAACTACTAGTGCATTTAAATAAACCAGCCTTTAATAGAAAAGTGTTTTTCCCAGCTTGACACCCCCCAAAATATTCACCAGTTTTTACGGTAGTTGCAGTTATCATTCTTGGTGTAAATGGCCCTTAAATATGACAACAGTTCTGATCCTACTGTTCTAATATCTTTGCAATTTAGACATGTTTTAAGAGTGAATTCAAAACAGGTTCACAGGCTCAGGCAATAAGTGAAACACATAATCTGTAACTTTCTGAGACTAACTTTTAAGCCGAGGACTCCTTACCTATTAATTCTGTAGGATTCTTCTCAATGAAATGTTCGCAGAGCCGGATAAACATCCCGGTCGTTTCTTTTGATGGGCTCTCTCCGTGGCTAAAAAGAAACAGAATGACATTAGTCTCGGTACATTAACACTGAATGAGGACAATTAGTTTAGCTCAGGACAGTAAAATTACTCATACCCTTTACACTGAAGCTTCACATATTTTATGCCTTCCTTCTCAATGTCGTTGCGGTCATAAAAGCGAGTTGTGTTGGTCAAATCTACAAGCAAACCCATTTTCACCTGGAAGAAAACAAAATGATGTGTCAAATCATGGATTTTCAATGTCATATCACTTAATTGGCAAATTAAGTCAGTATCAATCACCATGAAGTTACTTACTTTTAGACTTTTCAAGTAGTTTGACAGCATGGCAGGGTGAAACCTGTTCTCCTCTGCTACTTGGTCATCATATCTGGGACCCAACATGGTTTTCATTGGCAAGAATTTAGCTAGAGGAAAAATACACATAATGAATCAATGGGGTTTTAGTATCAAAACATCAGTGCTTGAAGGAGGATACAAGAGAGATGACTCATAAATGTGTTCAAGTACTTTATTCCTCCGATACATGCTGGTGTGATATATCACTGTGAAACTATCACTGTGATTATCCCATTAATCACACTTTGTCATACCAAATCAAATCTAAATGTTTTGATTAATCCCTATCAGGCTTGCCCATGGGTGCATCAGCCGAATGAAAACCAAGGAGAAAGTACATGCATGTGTATGTGCTAAATAAATAATAAAAGACACGCAAATTGAATTGTTGGCATATCAAAATCCGTCAGTTCATAAATCCAGACCCATTTGTGTGTACTGACTAGTGCTATATGTCCCTGTCATATTTTAAAGTGCCACCACCTCCAGTTGTGCTTTGAAATTCAACATCTGGCGACACTCCTGCACTGATACGTAGCAAATCTGGTGTGGACATGGGCCTCGCTAGTAAGTAATGCTTTAAAGGATAGTTTTACATTTTTTTAAGACAACAGTCAGGTAATCATATGAACAGTGAAAGAGGGTTTTCCTCTCTGTAATCATTCCTCCTGCCCATATTGACTATTAAAAGTTCCCCTTCAAATGTGCTTTCAATGTAGGCTAAAATCCACAGTGTGCCCACACAGTCATTTTGTGAAAAAACACATTTTAAACATTTAACTTACATTAGGCTTCAGCAGTCTGAGTTAGTCATATCAAGTGTATATTTGCCACATTTACAATCTTTTTAACAACAAATCCCCTCTTTGTGTTTCCGTATTCAGCTGTGGTGGAAGTATAGTCACAAATAGGGGGATCTTTTAAATATGTTTTTGACAGGACGACTATGGATTTTATCCCCCATCGCTTACATTGGAAGTGCATTATGAAGGGATCTCCTAATGGTCAGTACGAACAGGAGGAATGACTATGACAAGAAAAACCTATTTCAGTGGTCATTTGGGCAGCTGACTGTTGATTTCAGTCAGAGTTAAAAAAATTATGGACCTATCCTTTAATGAAAACCGACCACCACACTGCACAGCACATACAGTGAAGCCACGCTATCGCTCCAGTTTGTTTGGACACGTGATCGACAACGGAACTAGTTCAGTTCAGTGATTGGTTTCAAATACATTTTCTTAAAATGGGAAATAAATGAACGAAACACAAAGCCCAAAAATAATTAAACGAGAGCAAAAAAACACGCATATCTGCAGAGTTGAGTGTTGACGGCGCGTTAGCCACAGGTGCTGAGTTAGCTAAACACATTTGAACCATAACAAACTTCATTCAGAAAAAATGGAAAATTAAGTTTGCCTGGCAACAATTAACAAACACACATACTCTTTAAAACGCTTGAGCTCTTTTAGTTAGTTAGTCTCATCTAGTAAAATCGGCAGTGCAATCCACATCAACCATCAATTCATTCAATTATAACAATATCAATTTAGACTGCACTGCTCTCCATGACCATGTTGTGATGCTTTTCTAACATTTGAGTGCGAATTACTTAAAATAGCTACGTGCCGCTGGTTAAATCAGAGTGTTTAGCAAACTAGACAAGTGGGACGTGAGGTTTCCACTTGTGCCAGCAGCATGCACTGTGATAAATACAAGACATCCACTATGTAGCCTGTAGCATTAGCATAGTCTGAATGAAGCTCGTTAATATAACGTTGTGCTCTCTTTCACTCACCAGCCACAGGTTGTCCTCTTCTTGGGCAATTCCGCCACCGAGGAGGGGGTCCGGTGTGTGACATGTTCAGGAAGAGAGGATTCGGTGCAGTGACTCGCTGGTAATAGTTAAAACCTCACTATCCGTGTGGCCGAATGCTTCTCCCGGTGAGGTCGCGGTAATTCCCGCCTCTGGCTCACTCGAGCACCGCGGACTCAAGGCCCTCTGGCTAATAATTCAGGGAAATCATCCACCAAGTTTGAGCCCGACGAACCTCCTGACGGGCCGACAAACATCTACACGAAACATAGGTTGTTACGACTCATAGCAGAACAGCATCCCAAAAATGAAGTTATTATTTATCAGCTTTAAGTAGGTCCAGATTGTTAGCAAGTAGCTAGCATAACGTCATTACCATAGCAGTCGCATCATAGAGCTAGCTAGCTGAGGCTAAACTAGCTAGCCTGCTTCTTCTGGTTGTTTATGTCTTTAGTTTAGATGGCATCCTGCGTTGTACCGCCATCTGGTGGTTCATACGAGGAGGGACACCAAACTATGAAATCCGTTTGAGACATCATTGCGAAACATTTATTTATGGCTTAACAACTTCCCAGTTGAAAAATGTCATACAATCCAATTTCCCTGTATTTGTACCAGAGTGTTTTTAGACTTTTAATGGCTAAATGTTATATTCACAAACGCAATGTTCTTCTTAGTTTGCTGCCTTTCCTTGCAAAAGTCTTATGCATTCTTTAAGCCATACAAAGAGCCATAAAGGCGCCTTTCTACTGTATCAACACTGAACCTATGACTTATGAACATGTAATATTTATTTATTTATTTACTTGTCTTATTACCTTTGGGTGTTTTTTGTTAGTTTTTTTAAATGGTTTTCCTGTAGGCTATAATACAGAAATATTGTGTGTGTGTGTGTGTGTGTGTGTGTGTGTGTGTTTGTGTGTGTGTGTGTGTGTGTGTGTGTGTGTGTGTGTGTGTGCTCATTCCCACACATACAAATATATACATTGAGACATAAACATGAACACACATAAACACCCTTTACTCTGACCCTTTTAACTTCACATTATGGAAAATGACAAACACATCATGTCACTTATTGGAAAAGACGTTTGAAAACTGTTTGTTTTTTGCAGATGTTTATACTGTTTTGTTTCGATTGTCTTGGTGTTGCAGTTTAAATACATTTAAATTTGTTTTTGTTTTTTTAACTAAATAATCCAACCAAACCAATTGATTACTGGATATATACTTTATACATATATTCCTTCAAAATTCTCCAAAGGACATTGATGTATAGTGTTGTTTTCGTGATCAGTGACCCCAAAATGTCTATTTTATGTTTATTTTGACCCTAGTCTCAAGTTTTAGCAGCAAGTCAGTATATTATTAATCAAAATTTGCCTCAGAATTTTCATGTCCTTATGTGTACTTTTTTGTCATACTAATTACACTTAATAAAGCTAATGAGTGCAATATAATTAATATGATCTAATTGCAAGCAAAATTAGACATTCATATATCTAAGTACTTCAATCACATGCTGTAGTTCTTTGAAATTAATTAAAAGCAGTTAAAACCATTTTGCACTCTTAAGAATTAAAAAAATCCAGTAAAACACAAAATGTTGTTTGTTTTTTAATTTTCAGAATGTTCTTTAATGTTCTTGCACATTATTTATATTATTATTTTATATGATTTATTTATTATTATTATTACGCTGTTGTCATATCATATCTGTGCTGAAGCCCCTGGCTGTTTGTTTTTACTGTTCTCATATGTTCAAAATATATACAAATTTCATGGCAGTTTTCAAAGGTATTTCACTTGATGAATATTTGTTAAATGTTGCAATGTCTTTCAGAAATGTAAGAACTGAACCATTTAACAAACTCAAGACTATTTCATATATCTGCTATTGAAATAAACGTAATTATTATTATGTGATTTCTAATAAGTGATAAAAAAGTGATGAGTGGAGATCAGTAGCTATTCATGTATTCTAGTACTATTCAGTAGCTAGTCAACTCATTCAAAAGGAACTATATTATCTCAGGTATATTCACAGTATTAATTACTGGAAAACCTGAAATGTTACACTATTACACAGCTTATGCACTTTTTACATTTGATGCCATGTGTTAAAGGAAAAACGACAAGAAGTGATTGTTTTTCTAGTTTCAAGTAAGCAGTTTATTACTATATTACAAGTGCAGATATCAATAAAAACATTCTATTAGCCCTATAATGCCTATAGCTAACATTATTTTAACAACAAAACTGAAGTCTCACCATTTACATTCATCCTCAGCATGGTATGACTTAGCAAACATGGGATTCTATAATATACAGTATGTACAGGTTTGTTTTATCATTTGAACCATAACACAGGCACCAGAGTCATTAGTGTGTCAAAAGAAAAAAACCTCTAAAAATAAAGAAATTCATTGAGAGAGCTGAATGTGGGTTCCACATTATGGTCTAAATGTTGTCAGGGCTGAAAAAAAACCAACCTTTTCATTGACATTGCATCAAATCAAACCAGAAACCATTGCCGGAGACATATCCAAGTATCTCAATATTGTTCTCTGCAAAAACATTGGGTTTACTTTATAAAGCAGCTACTGAATAATATTACACAATTGTATCAATTAAGAATATACAGCGACAAAATGTACTTATTTACACAAAAACATCACATTGTATTACGTAGGTGATAGAAACAGCATAATATTACAATCACTCTTCCTTACTTTCATTCCAAACAAGACACCACACATCACTGCTGCTTTAATCAAACCTGAACAACTGCCTCTATTTTTCTAACCTACACTGGCCTTGTTCAAACATATCCAAAGTGACGTAAACAGTGACTGTTTTTTCTTGCTGTTTCTCTGGAAGCAGATGTTTAGATTGCTTAGTGTTTCTCGAGGGTGGAGTTTCCACAGAGATCTGACAGCGGTACGGGTTTAAAGGTTTGTCTGAACACAGCAGTGCTGTGGATTCTCCAGGTGAATCACATAGAGTTTCTACAGATTCAACCGGCCTTTCATCCTGTATGTCAGCCGCTGGAGTTATGGCTGGTTGAGCATGTTCCTCCCTCTGGTCACTGGCTGGGTTAAGGTGTGGATTACAGCCTATAGCTAGCTGAGGTGTGGAAGTTCTCTCAGTGTCCTCCATAAAAATCCTTTCACAGTAGCTTTCGGATGGATTACTGAATGGCTGGAAGGAGCTCGTTCCCTGTGGGCACATCACAACATTTACACACATACACACATACACACACACACACACACACACACACACACACACACATTGAAAGGGTTAACAGAAAGCTGTAAAGTGTCGATTTTGAAGACATAATTCAGTGGTTTTCAGCTAAACAAAAATGACAGGGGTGTAGAGATTCCCATCTAAAGCCATCTGTTCATGTTTACACACTCAGATTTCAACATTAGACTTCACTGACTTCACATTTGTATACCTGGACTTGTGTAGAAGACTTTGAAATAAATAATGAATCTAAATACTTTCATGTTTCATATTGTATACAATTCACAGATAAAATTACTTAACTGAATACATAAAATATGCTGGGAGTGAGGTTGTCACTGGTTTTTGACTCACCTTTTGTTGATTTGGTGGTGGCCACAATGCCACAGAACTGAGGCTTGGGTTAGGCACCGGCTTCTCCTTGAATTTCTTCCACCTAAAAAAATCATTAGGAAACATCTTTTAAGATATCATAGTCATAATTTCATTTTCTTTTTTTATTCATAGTTTTGATTCAAAAATCAATCCACACCACATCATCAGTGACCATAAAAGATATAAAAGAAACTTACTGGATAGCACAGCATAATCCCAGAGATAACACAACAAGTATGATGATGCTTCCGCAGACACCAAGTGCTGTGATGAACGTCGGGTCTACCAAAGAAAGAATGAATTATGCTGCAGTAGATTGTTTAGCGTGAATGATAATACATTTTTCCAGAACTAAATGAAATGCACATAATGTACTTCTGCATAAAACATTTTTTCATCGTTGCTGGGAAAGACATGATCATTGATGATGTTTTTTTAGCAACTGGTATATATGTAGTGAGTAGATGAGTCATTACATACATGAATAAGTAATGAGCTGGTTTACCAGGACATTTTTTGAGTCAATAATATAGGTAATAACATTTGTGGCTGGGATCTAACTTATCTTGGCACATGTGGCTGATAATTTAACAAGCTGACATGTTATTTTTAAATAATGGGACAGTCTCATGTGCTTTTTGATAATGAACAACCCTTAGCCAAACTGTTTTGTGAAAACCACTAACTTAAAACATGGCAGACTGTATAAAAGTCAATGGCTAAAAAACACTGAATTAAATATTATATTAGATTATATTTAGCTATAAAACAGTAGTCTGATTTCACAAGCTTTGTCTCTGCCTTATTATTTATTTATGATGCTGCCCCATCTTATAACACTGGCCCCTGGTGTTCAAAAATTCTTGTTTATTTGGAGTGCTAGATATTTCAGTTTGTCAGAAACAAACAGTGGCACTCCTTTTATTGCCTTCACTGAAGGGTGTGGAGAACTTATGGATATGGCTACAGAACATTTTTTCTATATTAACAACTTCAAATATTAAGAAGAAGGAAAGGTTTGTGTTTCTGACTCTAGGCTTCCCAAGAAATGGTTGTTCATACAAGTTTTTACAAGCCAGCTGGCCTAGAATTTTTGATCGTGTCAGAGGAGATGCAGCTGAGGGTGTTGTCTCATGCCTAAATCATTCCCTTCTAGCTGCAGTTTTACAAGTAGTGACAGGCCAGATGCCATGTCTAGAGCAGCCAGACATAGTTTTTTGTCCTTTTCTATCTGCACACCTCTAATGCTCTAGAGCCATCAGATTGAAATAGAGTCTATGAGTATATACTCCACAAACTTGTCATGCTGTTGCTAGTCACTCAACCAAGTACATAAATGCTTAATATGCTTAATATTTCTTTTGATCGAGCAGGTAGTTCCAGATCTGAAAAGTGAAGCAAATGCAGATGTGCCCTACATTCTCTCTAATGTCCAGCAGTAGGCGACCTCACTGGCTTCATAATAAGTCGGAATATATTGAAGTCTGTGAGAAAATGAACCTACTTTTCTCTTAATTAATTACCTCAGTAAACAGTCTCTTAATGAGTTTATGGTCTCAATCACTAGTTTCTAGCTAGCTATTTAAAAAAAAATATTAATTAATATATATAATTGCACTGTGCTTATCAAGCTAGCAGCTAGTATACGGGTCAGCTCCACCCTCTCGTCCAAATATGGTCACTTCTCATCACTTTTGGCTCCAAAAATCCAGGGCCGTGACGGTCAAAATGCCAAACTTGAGGTTTCAAGTCCACAACAAATCCATAAACTAATGGAAGACATCATGGTGATAATGTCCATTAGTTTTTATAGTCTATGGTTTTGGTATTGAAAAACCACTTCAATTTAGTAGCACTTACAGACGTCTTACCGAATTTCTTGGTATTAAAGGACGTTTCACTGCTTTTGGTAGTTCCAGTAAGAGCTATGGCCTCAACATAGACGCTGTATTCTGTCTCTGGATTCAGATCTGTCAAACTGATTTTCGGCTCTGTGTGATCTACAGTGACATCTAGAAGAAAATCACCAGAGAAAAAAATATAAATGCAATGTTATAGGAGATAAACCATTTTGCAAACTTCTGTCTGTGGTGGACTTACTGATCAGCGGTCCCTCCATTGCCCTGTAGAAAACTGTGTAGTTGACGACGACACCACTGCATTCTTGTGAGTCCAATTTCCAGCTGACCGTGGCACTTTTGTCTTTAGCATGAATATCAATGTTGGTGAACTTTCCTGGATCTGTAGAGACCAAGTTTTAAAAAAATCAGACTGGTAAGAGAAAGAAGCCCAGAATAGAAGAATCTGTCTGAAGAATATGTTACCTCCCACTCTGGAGCAAATTTGAAGGGCTTGTGTGCCATGACCTGTTTTGTCATCAAAGAGTGGAGTTACTGTAATGTTGTACGGCTTCTTATGAAGGAGGTCTGTAAGGAAGGGCACAGAGTTGTGAAAAACAGGATTGTATTAGTGCTGCCTCTTTCCTTTGATTGATTGGAAGTGGATAAAGTGGGAAAGCAAAAGATCATTCTGTGGTTTTTACCATCTCTGTAAGACAGTTCTCGAAAACTCAAAACATGATTAGATCTCTGTGGCTAATGCATTACAGAGCAGCTTTTAACAGTGTTTTACCATTGTGTCCATTATTTTACACTTCCAGGCAATGAAAGATAATTGGACAGTCAACAATTGACATTAGTCAGTGATGGGTTTGATGATGACTCAGCTCATGATACAAGATGATTCATGATATTGGGTTCACTTGTAATGAATGTCACTTCAGTTTTACTTTCTAAGTATGAATAATCATATATAGTATGCAATATGCAAACACTGTAAAAGGCCAATGAGTGACAAAAATCGTATATATATATTTTTTTTTTAATCGTGCGAGATCTCGTCACACCCCTATTAAACATTTTTTTCAAAAGCCATCTTTCCATCTGCCATCCATCAACTATTGTATGTCTGTTCTCCGACCTACCAAACAGTGTTATGTTGGTGTATTTGCTTTGCTTCCAGTAGTACTGATTTCCATTGTGCGTCCAGTCAATCATGTAACCACTGACAGGCTCAAGAGGAGCCTTCCACCTGACCAGAACAACACCATCAAGGCTTGAAGCCTTCATGTCTGTCACTTGAGGGAGGCCTGTTGAGTGAAAACAAATGAAATAGGCAAGTTGATTGATACACAATCAGGGAGAGCAATATAAACACATAAATTATGTCAACCACTATGGAAAGCATAATCAGTCACATTAAAACTCACTTTCTCCAATGGCTGGAACATAAACGGATTCCTCCTCAAGCAAGGCTTCATTATGGAAGACTGTGAGATTTAGTCTGTACGCATCTTGGTTCACATCAACATCGCATGTAGAGTTGCCACACAAAGTATCTGTATGATTTACTCCAAGTTTGATAGTGTAGGTAAATGTGCCCTGGCATGTTGAAGGAATCTCCTGTGTAGACAGTATGAAGCAGGAAAGCTCAGTAAGTAATGTACGAAGCATGTCTCCGAGAAATTGTACTGACATGAAGTTTTAAAATGTATTTAAAAGATCTGTGTGAGAGCTTCTTACCGTCCACATGAGGTAAACTTTTCTAACCCCATTTTTTCCTGGTTCGGCTACCTTTCTCCACAGGTGCAACTTGACATTGCTCTCTGTAAAGGGTTATAATATGTTCAAAACAATCACGGAAATCCAGCAAAATAGTAAAACTGAAATAATTAGTATTAACTGATTAGTCAGTGAGTCATCAACAGAAAATACAGAAAAGTTTTGATAATTGATTTTTAGGGCCCCATCTGGCGCTCGGCGCACAGCGGATGGCGGGCGCGACGCGTGTCTTTGTTAGTTTTCCCAGACGCAGTTGTCATTTTCTCGCCCTGCGCCCGCGTTGTCTCTATTGCAAATGCACTTGCACCAGTCTGTGCGCCCATAGGCGTGTTGATCTCAAAATGAGGTGTGGTCTGGCGCGTTGTAGGCGCGTTGCTATTTCAAGGCAGAGGAAAGCGTTTGCGCTACTGACAAAAAAAAAACACGTCTGAAATCACTGGCGCATATTTCACTGTTATTTAAGGGTTGCATTATCAAGATTTTAATATGCTCCTATAGGCGGTGTGCAGCGCGCATACACTGTGCTTGTTACGAACACAGTAGCCTAGTACATCAACATATTAAAAACATATATGTCATATTGGTTAGTCATCATCTTTATCAGATTTAATTAATTGTAAAAATGACAGATTAAATGAGAATGAGCCTTCCACTACAGTGTATGTTTGTCTGGGCGGGGGTATCAGAACTTTGAAGAGTGCCGCTGCGGACAGTCCTAACAACTGTATGAGGGGTTAACATGATTAAAACAGTTTTTGAACAATATGTAACACATATTATTGAGATGACACGGATCAGGTTTAGATACTTTCAACAATTAAAACCCTGCTGAGTTTACCTGTTACTCCATGACTGAACAAAACGATTTTAAAGAGAACCAAAGTTGTAATTAAAAGATAAATAAATAAAACAAAGTGCCACGATGTCTGTGTGGTGTGCAGGGTTAGGGTTAGTATGCACGGTGACCTTAGGGGAGGAGACGTGAAGATATGCAGCACAAAGACAATTGTTGGTGTTTTGTAGAGAATGGATCTCAGAACCAAGTCTGCATCTGGAGGAAAGACACTCCGCTGCCACTTAGTGATTTTATCAACAAGAAAAAGCATCTGAACATCTGTGGTTAAAACTTATGTATTAATCTGTTAATAAATGTGGGTGATTCTTACAGCTGGTAATACTGTAGGACTGATGTGTTGATAAATCTGCAGCCTCTGAGATGCTGCACAGAGCGCAGTGCCATTACGCACAGCCGTTCACTGTTCATTAAATCAGCTAATGACACCAGGTTGCTACAGTATTACCACACACACCTCTACACTCATCGGACTGGTTGGTTATAACTCCATATTCTTAATTTTTATGAATTAAATGTCGGGTAAGAAGCTCATCAGCCAACTTTTTTTCAGCAAATGTAACTCGTGTTTTATTCTTGAAACACATTGCTTGACAAATGCGCCGTTATAATAGCAATCCGCCAAAGTGACAGCGCTCCTGGATATTAAAGGGAATGGGAGATGACACTCTGATTGGTTAACTGCATGTTACGCCCAAAACATGCCTATGATTAATGAGGGGACTTAAGTCCAACCCTTTTGGACCATGCGCCTGGCGCATTGACCATTTTTCCGCCCCCACGCGCTTCACGCCATGCGCTATAGATCGTTAAAATGGGACCCTTAAAGTCATTCTCTGAGTTGACAACTTCACGAATGTGAGGATTCACTGTTTTTATGGTTTTATATAACTGCAAATTGAATATCTTTGGTTCATCTTTGGTTTTTACAGGGTATACTGTATCATTTACAAGAAAATTCTTGTAACATCTTGTACTCTTGTACCTCTATAATAATATGTCACTGGAATGATTTGTTATCAGATCAGCTGAGACTCAGTTGACTTTGAGATATTCACATTCAAGTCCTACCCTGTAACTCTAATGTGCCCAAAGTAAGTAGCTCTATCTAATCTTCACTCAATCTCAGAGGCAGCAATAATGTTTCTGGATTTCAGTCTTTCACAATTTCTACACAAAATGTGACAAATAAATGTGTTATGGTTCGTTTAGCTGATGCAAAACCAATGTTAATTTGTAAACTGCGAAAGATTGTCCAGAGGTCCAGTGTGATGTATGTGCATGTACACATCAATTCTTCACTTTGATGAATGTTTGGCTTATCATTGCTTCAAGCATGATGATGATGCCTATCCAAGTAAACTGTAATACAGCATGCGGTCACCCCTAAGTTGTTATTAATGCACAATATTAAGGCGGAGGTTGTGTTTTCTTCATGGGCACTGGGACTGTGAGAGCAGATCAACAGTTGTGCAGCAGCATTGCCTTGATTATTATTATAGCCAATGTAAATTCACATGCCATCTATGGTTCTTGTATTGTCACAGTCAAACATACACAAAGATGCTGAATAAGTACAGTAAACATTGGTCTTACTATTTAGTTTGGTCAAAATCATCTCCTGGCTCCAATCACTCCAGGGGGCCTGATCCAAAGCACAGCGGACTGAAATGTTGTAGTAAGCGCAAGATTCCACTTTTGTAATTGTTACGTTCCTACTATCTTCGGGGTTAAGAGTCTTATTGAGTACCCACTAGAAAAAACAGAAAGAATTTGGTTAGAAACATCTGTTAAAATTCTAGGGACACCTCAGTCCAAAACTTATGAAATTATATTTTATCCTTATCCAGAATTGTAGTAATTTGCTATGGTACATATTAAACAATCATTTTGTACTTCACAAAGACTTCACAGCTTTGTTTTGTTAAAATTACATGTTTTGGTAATTGCCAAGGATGGCCTGGAATTGAAAGGAAAACAGATTAATCAAATATGAGGGGAAATGCAAAAAGATTCATGTCAACATCAAAGTCGGAATCATGATTGGGAACTCAATACACCCAACTTTGTCTTGGTGCTTAACTGTGAGTAAGCATCAAGGAGCGCTTGGAAACCAAACAAACATGCATTCCTTTAATCTGCAAAGGAAACTTATGTCTCTCACCTCTGGAGTTCGCTCATTGGCAGCCTGTAACAGAAAGGTATACAGGAAAGGACTCTTTAGTATAGTGTCAAAATCAAAAACAGGAAACTGGAAACAATTAAGATAAACAAAGCCATCTGGATTTATTGAGCAACGTCCACTATATTTCCATAGCAGTTCAGGTTTCACTAATACTTGGCACAGTAGCTCTAATCTTGATTCTGAAATGATACACACCTCATGGGGAGATAAAGGAGACATGCTGTCCAATTATTAAAATTGTAATATACTTAATTACATTACCAGCATTGTCCTGCTGTTCTAATCCCCTTCAGACAGCAGGGTAATATTCCTGTGGTGATGAGGTAAAAATGACTATGGCCAGACCCTGTGGTAACAAAAATACAGTCCAGAGAGAGGGAATGGACCACTATCCACTGGTATTAATAAACATTGGGCGTCTGGTCACCCAAATATTGATATCTGGCCGTTTAGGCAAAATTTTCCAGGCACTGAACTCTAACCACTAACCCCGTAGTTTCAGCTGGGAGACAAGTGACGAGTTTGCTACCTGTTGTTTTTACTTAACAGACAGTATGTCTTCTGAATTAAAGTATCTCTCTTTCACTGAACTAAGACTAGCTGAATTGGATATACAGTAATTACTGACAGTAGCAAGTGAGCAGCACCCGTCAAGTTATAGCACTTCATTCAAACTCAACAGAAACAAAGTAAAATTCACCAAAAACCATATTTATTAATCATTCCACTGTTATAGCAAACAATCAGCAACTCTGGCTTGAGTAAAGTAAACCCTTAATTCACTGAGGTGTATGTGAAAATGTAAGTATTCTGGCTCTGCAGCTGCCTCTCTCTGCTGTTGCTGGCACAGAGCGAGAGTCTGTTGCTGAGCTGTGGTTCCTACTTACTATTCAGAGGCTGATCATTAAATTCTAACCATAATGGCCAGTAAACTTGCTACCAGCTAACCCTTGTCTCCATTTCACATTTTTCATATCTGTAGCCTTTTCTTTGTTTTTACGAACGCCAGGCACCAAACCAACACATTTCTATTTTGCTCTTTCAGTAATGAAATGGTTTCCTCTGGGAGCCCTGAAACACGCAAAAATGCGCTTAAATCGGATAATTTCAGTCAGCATGTGGTTCCTCTCCAGCATGAGGCCTTACAGGTACCCATACTTCTGACTTTATTCTCAGAATTCAGATTTTAAAGTCAGAATTCTGACATGGTTTTGAACTAATAGAAATCAACTTCAAATATCAATGATCTTTCTCTAGAATGACTGACTCTACCTTTAAACCCACATTTATGGATGTACTGTATTTTTAACCCTGCATGACAAATGAACACAGCATAACACATGCTAGGGAACTGTCAATTCACTGTCTGGCTATTTGTTATGTAGTTTAATCTTTAGTTTTACTCTCATAAACTCAAGGTTCACTAGATTGATTGATTTGTTATTGTGTGATATTTTCTTTTACTTATCCATATGATGGACAATGAAATACATTTTTACATTTTTAAATCCAGTTATTACTGCACCAATTCATTTTTACAATACTTTTGGTCTAACTCTTCTTTGTGATATCTCTTGGTCACGGTATAGTTGTAATCATCATCAATTCAATTGTTGTTTTATTCAGTAGTTTTAACAGTTTCACAATGGCAAATGCTAACTGCCATCATCTGGTGAAAAAGAGGGACATACCTTGCATTTCACTTCACACCGGGATTTTGATATGTTTTCTAAAGGTGACCGGTTCCATGTAACCGATAGATGATTAGAAGTTGCAGTTACTTTCAACTTCGGAGGGGCAATTTTCACTAAGGGGAATATAATGATGACAGATTATCCAAATGCAGGAATGTAAAAAGAAATCATTAAAAGGTACATATTTTTCTCCAAAATTCACTTTATGCTACGTACATATGTGATAGGGGTTAAATATTTGAGGGTCGGAGGAAACTTCCCATGCAGCAGTTTTAGCTCTCACAGTAACACTGATATTCTCCACTATTTTATCAGCCATTTCTGGGAATGTGCAATTTTTCACATCCGAGCTGCAGTTTTCCCCCGCACTGAAAGAAAGAAATGTTTTCCATTAAATACAAAAATCAATAAGACAAATTAATGTTCCTGCATTAAGATTCACACAAAAGCTAGGGAATATGAAACTCACCACAGCACAGTGTAGTTTATTTTCATTGGAGAATTCATCTGATGCTCCCAGCTGCATGTTAACATTTCTGGCACACCCACTCCCTTTATCTGATTTTCATAATGCCAGGTGCATGATATTTTGCTGGGTTTTGCTGTGAAAAAAAGCAAATCAGCAATGTCCTGTATTTAATCTTCCTACTGGCATCTACAGCCATACTTCCAGAATATACGAAGGTACTAGTACAGATTGAAAAGCATGCACATTCAAACTGAAGGCAGATGAAAGATCCACACACTGAAAATCCCTGTTTAAAATTAGCTCTGTTCAATTAAATTTGCTGGGAGTTATCAGTACAGTGGGCGGACCTTTTTGTCTGAATTTCTGAATATACCAAGAACACTTACAGTATGTTTTGATAGTGGTGCCTCCGAGGACTAAGTCAGTATCAACACTGTGGCATTGCAATGTGGCACTGGGGTGAGTGAAGTTCCTCAGTGTTAGGGATGTACGTGTGGAGCTGATAGTGTTTGAGAAGCTTTCATCCACGCGTTCATTGTTAAGTGTCCAAAAAATTTTGCCATGTCCGCAACTCTGGCACTCTATGCTGGCATTAGATCCCACTTCAATGAACTGATCTTTGGGGAAAACGTCACACTTTTTCTCATGCTGTCCTGTAGGGAATGGTAATGTCAGTTAACATCTCAGAATTTAAAGAGAATTGTAACATTTGTTCTGATAATGTAACACAGCATTACATTAAGCCACATATATTTCATTCAGAAAGTAATATTAACTGATGATGTGATGGTTTACAGAGAACAAAACTAATGCATGTTTCAGATTTTTGTTGCTGAAAGAAAGAAAAAAACATTAATTTCACATGAACTATATATTTTATATGACATTACATGCATCAAAGCTCAGCACAACAAGTTATGTTCCGAGACTTTCAAAAAGCAGTGGCAGTATCAGTATGATTACATACTGTTTGCAAAAGTTTTCTCTTTTGCTTTCCTGAAGAATCATCTGTCATCTCATACTAGCCACAAGTCAAAGGACTGAGAATAAAGCAAGCCTGTTTTCACTCTTTGTAGAGAAAAGATCTTGAGGTATTGAGGAAGATATTTCCACCACTACCACTACCACAAAGTAGTTTGATGGCAGAAAATGGCAGCCATGAAGCTTCTCTCACAATATAGCTTTGTTTCAGTCACACAGGGAAAAACTCATCCTTCCTTACTGTATTGCTTTCTACTCTGATGGTAATCTCAATAGACCAAAATAGAGTAGTTTTTTGGATGAAACACAATGCGCTCTTTGATGATTAGTTTTATCATTTCAATAAGTCATCATACCACAGCACCGCACTGTTCACTGTATACTCTCGTACTCCTTTTCCAAACTGGGAAAACTCTTTAGACCACTGCTTTTTCCAACAGTATAAAATATTCCACCTTTGTGCTCCTGAATAATTCGGCTGCATCCACATCTGGACTTGTACATATTTGGTTTTGTTTCCAAACTGTATCAATCCTCACATTAATACGATATAACAAACTATAGGACTGCTTTTTTTCACCCGCAAATTCAGGTACATTCTGCCTCCAAAAGACTGGATTATTGCAATTCCTTATTATTACACTGCCCTAACAAGTCTCCAAAGACTTCCAGCTGGCCCAGAATGTGTGTGTGCACCAACAAAAACAAGGAAAAGAGATCATATTTCTCCCATTCTATCTTCTCTCCAGAATAGAATGAGGCACCATCATATCTTAAAGATCTTATAGTACCCTATTACCCCACTAAAACACGGCACTCTGAACGCAGGTTTACTCGTTAAAGAGAAGTTTATCCATGCCACTGTGGTCAAAGGCTTTCTCAGGTTGGAATGTTGGGTTTCTGTAAATACAGACCACAGTCTAGACTTGTGGAGACTATCTGCAAGAGCCAAGAGTGACTTCAGATGACCCTGTTCTAACTATGATCTGACCAACTGGAAGGGACTACACTTTTGCTGGAATTGCAAAGTCCTCACAAACCACCTTAAACTGTCTGCTGCCAAATTGTACAGTAGCAGAGGTCAAGTTCATTATTCTCAATGAACTGTCTGTAATAAACCCTGCTGTTCAGGATGCACTGTTGCTCGGCCAAATTCCAGTGAAAAAAATATTTTCATTTGAGATATGCAGAGTGTATTTTAATATGTGTGCAGCAAGTTCAAACTACACACTTTTACGCATATGGCTCTGGAGACCCTACCCCTTGAATCGATTGGGGGCTTTGTGTGTGTGTGTGCGCGCGCGTGTGACGGGAATACAGAATTCCCAGTTTATCCCACAGTTCATGATTATTGGCCAGCATTTTGGAGTGTTTTTCTACCAAATTTCTTATTTCAACATCACCAAGCATAGCACACATCCTACAGTGAGCCAGCCTGTAATAGTGTTTGCAATACGCTCCTTTAAACCTATAATAATCAAAATCATTGACAAGGAAGTCTGATGTTTGCTACTAGAGAATGTGAGGCCACCAGTAACTATCTTAATAACCTAATCTGGGAACAGTCTTTTCTTTCTTTCATTAGTGAGTTTTCAGTTTTATTGGGATCATACAAAACCATCGACACAGTCTTTCCATTGTCTCTTACTGAGCAAGGCGCTTTTCTTGCATGCAGATTATCTATAAAGCTTTTAACTTGATAATCTTCAAATTGTGTGATTGTCTTTGAGTTCTATGGTCTCTTTCTGGTATAAAAAAAAGCTTTAAAAACTCTCCAAACTTAAGGTTTGGCTCCAGCAGTTAATGGGTTGTCCACTTTTCCAGGGCTCTGGAAACTAACATGATTTAACTTAAGGGCTTTGTAAAAGTTAAATTAATACAAGCACAAAAATATCAGAATGAGGACTATATTACTTGTTAGTATCTGGTAGTAGTTTTTAGGCACCCAAGACAATTCATATTGTCTATTAAAACCATAATATGAAAGCAAGAAATGTTATAATATTTGAATTTCATGCAAATATTTCTTTAAGATTTGGACATTTGTGCTTGTTGTGAAAAAAAAAGCTATTATATAATAGAAACATCACCAGTAGAATATTAATCTGATTTTGAAGCTGTTGTTGATATAAATGAACAAGCTAAAGGACACATCTGTAGGTAACCGTAACAATTTAAAAATCTGGCTTGATGAAAAAAAAAAAGATTCCAGCAAATTGTAATGATTTCTAGTTGATTTAAATACATCTTTATGTTTAAACACGGTTCTTCCGTCATCAACCTTAAACTAGAGAACATTTTGTAATGAAACCAAAACAAAAAACCGCACATTTCCCTACAACCGTGTTTAAGCAGTCAGCACCTCTCAATTTTAACATTTAAATATACACAGTAACGAAACACCACAGGAAATATTACACATATGAAAATGTTACTTACCTTTACAAATAGATGTTGCGATCAAAATGATTAAGGGTAGAAATGAATACATAATTTGAGCCTATGAACTAATAAATCCCCCTTTTAAAATACAATTAGAAGAGTGCGATATCCAGCTGCACAACACAATTGTGTGATCATTGCCTTTACTCCATTTGTTTTGGCAGACCTAACCATAACCTACCAAGCTATAGCACTCGACTAACAGGAACTGAAGCAAACCCTGAAATTAACTTGAGATATTGCCCAACTGAAAACATAGCGACCTAAGAGGAAGTGAAGTAAACTTGTCGACAGCATGTACACTTGAATCATTTGTGTCTATTTATTCCCAGAGTAACGCGAGAGCAGTGTGTTAAGGCAATAAACCGCTCCAAATGCATATAACGATGATATGAGCCACAGACTAAAATCAGGCAATTAATCACAATCAACTGACACATTTTTGGCTTCGCCTTTTACCACAAATTCTAATAAATTTGCAAATGCTTAAATGGACTCGAATAAAAGGGGTTACCAAGCCTATTTTAAAACACAAATGGAGTACTGGAGTACGGTTGTACTTCAGGATGAGTAATCTTTATTGGACAATAATGTTTACACGAAATCTGACTCCATTGAAGTGGCTCTCGATGCACTTAGAATAACGCATTTCTTCAGAAATATACACCAAGAATAACTAAATAAAGGTAAAAGTGTTCCTGTGAACTGTAAACAGAATACAAATAGTTCAAAGAAGTGAAGAGTGCAAGGAGTGATGAGATAAATATTAAATTGTTGTTTTAAAAAAAAGTGACATTACTTTATATATTTGAATTTATACTTGGATGAAAGCAAAGTCATACACATACTATTCCAAAGAGCTAATATACCTACAGCAAAAATCTACCACCTAGTTTTTCTAATTAAGTACTCTAACCTCATCTGACTATATTTTACTGTTGTGCTGTCACAACCAAAAGAAAATAAACTAACTGAGAACTATCATGCAAGACATGCACTTAAGGAAGAGTGTGTGTGCAAACTTGACACTTGTGCCAAAAATCCCTCAACTGTGGTGTCACCTGTTGCAAGAACATGCAACATACAGGATGAGGGCGGTTGTACTGTCTTGGGCTGTGGGTTCACTTCAGCTGCAATGTCAGGGCTGGATTTATTTCTAGTTAGTTGTAATGATCACAATCAACTGGTGCCTAGTCTTCCTGGGATCAACTCTAGCTAGGTCTAGATGACCAGGGTCTCTAAAACAAGGGAGCCCCAGACAAGAGTGGAAATACTGTACTAACTGACATGCCTTGAAGTAGGCGATCAAGTGTGCAAGTGCATTGATCGTAGTATGAAAAATATTCTTATAAGCACACGTGCATTAATATAATATACTATAGATCAGCACATGTACCACCATTTATCACAGAGCAGCCAAGATTCCAGGTTAGTGGGGGAGAAACATTTATTTTTCTCAGCCTATATCTCAGAGGATATAACTTAAAAGACAGGTTCACAAATGTTGAAGTCTGTCTTAAATCAACAGTCAGGTGTTCTCTTCATGTGGGCTATTAAAATATTCCCTTGCCTTTTATAATTTTCTGCAAAAATATATTTAAAAGTTGATCTGAAGGTTATATGAGGCGTCAGCAGTCTGAGGATTTTTCAGACTCAAATTTCCTCTTCCTCTGCGTTTCCTCGAACAGTGTTTCCCTGAGGAGCTGTGGTGGAATTATAGTAACAAAAACAGGAACTTTTGCATTAAAAAAAGACTGTAATGTTGAAAGATGTCTACTTGATTTGACTCATTTGGACGTCTTCACACAAAAGGAAGACTGTGGATTTTGGACCCCCTCATATACACAGTAAATGCATTATGAAAAGAACTAATGGTCAGTAAACAGGAGGAATGATAAGGCCTATGTTTAAAAAAAACAAAAAAACAATTTGGGCATCTGACCTGAAAAATTGTGAACAAGTACTTTAAACACACATGTTTATGACTTGCCTTGTGTGCAAAGAATACACTTGGAATGACTTTTGTATTCTCTCTATGAGACATTTCTCCTTCACCATAGGACAAACTAAACTGGACTGCTGCTCTTCTTATGTTTTCATATAGCCCCACCTAGTGGTGAATGAGAGAGCTTGCTCTATAAACTCAATTTGCTATTATTTGTAAGCCTTCCTGTTACGCTAATAATCCCGTTAGCTCACCCTCTTAAAAATAACAAATACTTTTAATATATTCTAGTTGCAGAAAAAACTTTAAACTGGTGTAATGAGACATTTAGTCGTCGGTTATGAAAATACCCCGGAAGTAGTCCGGTCTTCTAAAGTAACCTAGGTAACGCGCTAGCTTGGTTAGCTTGTTGTATTATTAACGTTGACTCGTTTCTTAATTGAGCTGTTTGCTTTCAGTCCACTTCAAGTAATGTGTGCTTAAAAATACAGACATTATGATATACAGTACCCATACAGTTGTGTATAACGCTTCTGTAAGCTCAAATGTTTGCATATAAATAACTTCCGGGGTGACTTCGTAACTCGTAAACAACACTCCGTACCAAACAGCGGTTTTTTCCCTGCTGACCTGTCACCCGGTCCCCGCTTTCATGTTTACTGCGGTGCTGGTTGCTGTTGCTGTCGGCGGGGGGGTCTTGTTTCTTATGCGCCGCATCTTCCCCAGCCAGAAAGCCATGAAGCTGCTACAGTACCCGGCGGACACCATGCGAGGAAAGACGGTTATCGTGACTGGAGCTAACAGCGGGATAGGAAAGGCCCTGGCCGGGGAGCTGCTGAAGCTGCAGGCCCGGGTCATCATGGCCTGTCGGGACCAGCGCAGCGCCGAGGAGACAGCCCAGGAGATCAAGACACAGTCGGGTGCAGAACAGGGGGAGGTGGTCATCAAACACCTTGACCTTGCATCGCTTGGTTCAGTCCGCAAATTCTGTGAAGAGATTCAGAAGGTACATGTAGCAGTGCATGTGAAGGAGCCGTGGGAACGATGATTTTATATATTTTCAAGCTGAATAGAGAATAATGTTTGTTTACTACAGCTACAGTCTAGTTAATTCCTGTCATTGTGGTGTCAGCTACAAAGGAGACTGTCACTGTCCTGCTCTTTGCACAACATTTTCCTCTATTACACCATATTATACTATTATTCACTATACTATCTCAAACTAGCTCACAGTTGAGTGCATGTTGATAGGCTACATGTCATAGAGCAGGTCTGCAATATTGTTTTCAATTAGAAATTCACTTCCCAGTTTCAAGGTGCCTTTCTTCTTACATTGTTTTATTGGATAACAGAACAAATGATAGACTAATGGCATAACATTGAAATACATTTATGAAAGATAAATAATAATATATGAGGAAAAGGATTAAAAACTAAATAATATAAAAGTGGTTTTGACATATCTTTATACACACAATCCTACACAATCCATACTGAAAAGAAGTAAATGGTGATTAAAGTTGTAGGCAAATGAGTGTCATACTGTAGTAATGCGGGCTAAAGTCTAACCGGTCATGGTTCTTACATCACAGTGGCTGCCCTTTGATACTGTAACTAAATCACAGTGCTCAAAGAGTATAAACATATGCTTTTTCCAGTCATATTTCTTTAAAACTTTCCATTCTTCATAGTAACATGAGCTTGCTTTTTATTTCTCATGAGGTGACATTGCCTCCCATCACCACTGGATGTCTCAGGGTGTTTCCTAAAAGGCTTTTTTGTTTACCAGAAGCACTTAATTGGTAGCTGCAAGGCCCTAAAGGAATGAATTAGAACTTACATAAAGGCAGGCACATTGGAAAGGTCTGTCTTACAAGCATTGCTAACATAGACAATGCTAAGACAAATTTACAGGTCGCTAATTAGTGACTAAGATGTAGGCAGCCTGATAAAATAAAGCCTCAAGCACTTCAATTCACTTATTTACTTTTGGACACATCTTCCTATTCACTTGAATTAGACATTTTTCCCACATTTTTGGCTGCTACTGTATGTGTAAAGGCGCTTGTATGTGTAGTATCTTTGCTGTGATTATGTTAAGTTGAAACTGTGGCGTCTTTAATCATTTCAATATCTGTGATCCATCAGGAGGAATCTAAGATTGACGTGCTCGTCAACAATGCGGGCATCTACCAGTGTCCTTACACAAAGACAGAGGATGGTTTTGAGATGCAGCTCGGCGTGAATCACCTGGGCCACTTCCTTCTCACTCACCTCCTGCTGGACCTCCTGAAGACATCCGCCCCCAGCCGCATCGTCGTGGTTTCCTCCAAGCTTTACAAGTATGGCCACATCAACTTTGACGACCTGAATAGTGAAAATAACTACGATAAGGCATTCTGCTACAGTCAGAGCAAGCTGGCCAACCTGCTGTTTACGCTTGAGCTGGCTCGCCAACTGGAAGGCACGGGGGTCACAGTCAATGCTCTCACCCCGGGTATTGTGAGGACCAGACTTGGCAGGCATGTTCAAATCCCTCTCCTGGCAAAGCCTCTGTTCAACATCGCCTCAATGGTCTTTTTCAAGAGTCCACTGGAGGGGGCCCAGACCCCTCTCTATCTGTCCTGCTCACCTGATGTGGAGGGAGTATCGGGGAAGTGTTTCGCTAACTGTGAGGAGGAGGAGCTCATGCCCACAGCCACAGATGACCAGGCAGCCAAGAAACTGTGGGACGTGAGCAGGAGGATGGTTGGACTCACTGACTGAGCCGAGTCATGTGTTGTGGACGCTATTGTGTGTTCTTATCTCTAGCAGCCCCACAGATGTTACTCTATGAGAGATGGCGCTTGAAAAGACCAACTGCCTCCTTGGGGATGTAACCATGAAATGACTGGCATATTGTGCCAATGAAGTGTGTAAATTAAGAGTGTGTGTGGAAAAGTGCTGAGTGTACATTGCAGTGAGTTGATCAGAGAATGTGTGAAGCTTTGAATTAAAAATTAAACGTGACCGCAAGACTTTTCTCACTTTTTGGCTTCCTCCAAAGATATTCAGGAAGAGGACAATCATGATGCCTAACAGTTTATTTTCCAATCAAACTACTTTAAAATTATCACTCAATAAAAAATAGAAACATAATGATATGATAATAGAAACAAAATGATCTCTAAAATTGATAGGAATGATTTCTGTTTGCAGCAAGCCTGGCTGGCCTGTGTTTATGAATACAAAACCAAGATATCCCTGTGCACAGTCTCTTTGTTCCAGTCACCTGACCGTGATTCACTCTCACACACATCAAGATCAGAGGGAAAGAAATCATCTCATCATAACATTCATCAAAGCCAAGCTGAGTTGTCACATTTGCCTCTGCTGTGAGGTCATGTTATCGCTTGTGCCGTGCAAATCCTCAGAGCGGCATGAAAAGCATATCAATCTCTGGTTCAGCTATTGTATTTGAATGCTGAAATTTGAGCATGCTTGAGCATGTATTTTGTAGTTTGAAAAGGGAGAAGTGGGGGGTGGCTGTTTAATCTACTTCCCCTTCTTTATGTGTTTGAAGTGTAAATGCTTTCTACTGTTTCTGGAGGAGCAGGAATCATGTAAGACCCACAGTGAAGATCAGCCACATGTTGCTGTGCTGTGGCTCCCTCCTGTGGATGGATTCAATTTCACAAGTAAACCTCTTAACTTGGCAGAAGGAAGAGAAGGGAGATATAGCAATAATTTTAATGTGAAATTCTGATGCAGAAGAATAAATAAAAGGAAATGTTAAGAAAATGGTTTTGAAATGACTTGATGGGAGCAGTGATCTACATGTGTTACATCCCCTTTTTTAATAAAGAGGATGTAACACATTACACCATTATAACAACCTCACTAACAGGGGAGTCAAAAGACTTGAATCAGCAGGTCTTTGACAGAGAACATTTAACCGCATAATTAAAAAAGCAGTATTCATTGCAGTGATATTTTTGAGCTGTCTTAGATTGTAAAGGGTTCTTGTTATTTTGTCCTCCCTGTATATACTGTATATGATACCAGCATGACACATGACTACATGCTAATGGGTGTTGAATAGCAACTGTTAATTTATATATCTCAAACACTCACAGAATAGCATACATTACCTTACAGTATTTGCTTGTCGTATTTTCTTCAAACACAAACTTTTTTCTGTTTTGAGTTTGCTGATCTTTGCAAAAATCCTTCTCTACTAACCTATTTTTAAATCCACAACAGTCATAAAGCGGGGCTTTGCAGTGACTCAGCAGGCACACACCACATGGCTGCAGCCATGCAAGTTTGAATAATGAAAGGTCCCCCTTTACTTCAATAATTTCTTACTCACTAAGCTTAGTGTGGAACAGCAGACATGTAATTATCTTAAAAACAACAGCTGATCATACACTACATTTCAGATCTCCACACAGCTACATTTGAATATTAAAACAAGCTAGGAGCTTTTATGTATAATTTGTGCTTTATTAGGCGAACAAAACAACCGAAATATAGAAACATGCATCGTTGTCAAAGAAACAGGGTTACAGTGGTTTAATGGGGTGTGGGCATCCAAATCTGAGGTAGAATGGGGGCAGGAAAACCTCTCTGCAGGATACAGAGGAGCAAAAAAAAGAAATAATACTGACTGCTAAGACAGATGTTTACATCTCAAAACGGTCCATCAATAACAATATAACACACCCATCGATACTTTTAAGTTCAATCAACGGAAGAAAAAATCAAAATGTATGTCGTTGTTCATGTAAGTTATTGTTTTGCTTTTTTATCATCCCTCTATGTCCAACATTCATTTTTTAACCTTCACAAGGCTAACGCTGTTTCAGTCAATTAAAAATAGTGACTGAAACGTATCTGTGCAGTTTATACGGGTGTCAAGTCTCAATCAAAATACAGTACCTCTTAAGAGTTTTTGAATATAGGATTGGCAGTTTTTTTTTTTTTAATTTATGTACAAGTTCCAGGTTCATCAAGGAGATTTGCATTTGTGTGATTGTTTTAAATGTATTTCCCGTTAACAGCTACATACAAAATATATCACTCCATTTTCAGTTATAAGTATATATTTATACATTTGTAATTTAAATACATACACATTCTTACAAATTTTAATCTCTCCCCCTTTTGCCCCCCATTACTCTTTTACATGACTTACTTGCTCCGGACTTAACTGCAGCCACCCACTGCCATACAATCAAAGCTTCTGAATGATCAGCAATACAGTTAAATGTTTGTGATACTTTGAATTCTGTGGCTCCTGGCTTTTATTCAAACCATTTTCTATCAAAATGATTGTGTTGTTAGAAGGTGTAGCTGGACATACCAGGGCCTTGCCTCTAGCATCCTATCAAAGAATATACCTGATTGGAAAGTCATTCAATTCAGAAGTGTTCCGTATAGCTGTGCCTTGGTCAGACTGTCCTTCCTGGAAAGTCCCAGGGAGCCAAATTTTTGGTTGTACGGAGGAGGAGGGGGTGGGACTGGAGGTGGTGACTGGCTCACCTGTGCAGGCAGGCTGTGCATCTCCGCTTGATAGTGCTGCATTTCTGCGGCCATCTCCAGGGACCTCTGATTGAGAGACTCGGTGGAGCTGTTGGGACTAGGATCTACATAATCCGTGCTTTGGCCTCCAGCTGCCACATTGCCCTCCCTGTCTTTGGAGCTCCCTGAGTGGTAGAGGCTGTGCTCCGAACCCTGGCTGTCCTCAGCTCGGTACAGGTGGGCTTGGCTGTGGGCCTGCCGCAGTCCTGGGCTGCATTCAGGGCTGGGGCTGGCATCGACCCACACTGGGTCCATGACACCCACTCCGTGATGGTAATAGTCAGCCCCTTCCTGGAAGCTGCTGTAGAGGGGCCCGAGTCGGATCTTCGCTGGCCGGACGGAGAAGTGCTGCTCTGAGAAGCTGTAGGGCGAGGCCCGGCCTGGACTGCGGTAAGTGTGGGCACTTAAGTCCTCCACGCTAAGTTGTCTCCATCGGCCAATCAGCTCGTCCTCTTCTGGGGCTAATGTGCTGCCTCGACGACTGTCCCCGTAGGCAACGCTTGGGGAGGAGGATGGAGGCAGTGGCTCATAGGGCTCACTGAAACAGGAGGACATGGTGCGACTGTAGACAGGAGAGCTGCCGTTCTGGTGGTGGCTCAGCTCCGTCTGCTGGAAAGGATGAGCGTTGGCAAAGCCTCTTGGACTGTCCCTCTCCCAGGATGAGTCACTCTTTCTCTCATAGTCCCCTGCATCTCTCCAGTCCATGTAGAGGGAGTGATGGTGCGGGGAGGAAGCTGCACTGCTGGGAGGGCCATTGCCTTTGTCTTCAGATCCCCCTCCACTGAAGCTGGAGTAGGAGCTGGAGCCTGCGCCCAGTGTGGCAGGGAACTTAGCAAAATGCTCCTGGGAGAAGCCAGGCCTTAACCCCACCGAGCCCTCTTCTGGATTGCTGTCGGTGGAGTTCTGGGGTCCATACAGCAGCTTCCTCTGGCCATGGAGGTCCATGCTGGGCCTCCTCTCACGATGCCTGTCATCAGGGCAGTACAGGGCCGTGTCACTGCTGTAAAGGTCAGATTTGTAGGCTGCTCGAAGCCCCAGGCGCCCTCCTGGGCCCAAGCTCTCCAAGATGAACGCGTGCTCCTGGGCTTGGGGGCTGGGTGAGCGAGAGGCCTGGCTGCTGCTGCAAGCGTCATCAGGCTTCTCGAGCACTTTGGCAATTAGAGAGGCTGGGACAGTGTCAGAGTAGGTACAGAGAGGTGACTCTTCCATGTGCATGGTCAGTCGCTCCTGAAAATCAGCAGGCAGCTAGAGATGTAAGAGAAAAGATATAATATGATGAAAATCACACCATGTGCCATTTTTTTTTTGCTCTTACAGACTCTGTAATAAACAGAATATTCAAAACACTTCAGTCTATTCAGTGTAAATAGTTTCTTGAACACTATACACTTCATTGCACTACATGACTCCCCTGACTGTCATTGTCCCAACCTCTATACCTAGGAAGTCTACATTAACATGGTAACTCAATGAATGTCTAGAGAGAGCTCATAATACATCATACTCTCTTAAGTGAGTGAAATTATGTGTCCTTTTATCATTTGTTTTGCACTGCAGTATGTGACTTCTTAAGCGGTTGACTTCTCAGTATGACACCGCAACACACACCTGTATATTTACCTGATGTGACTGGAATAATTGTGTCCCTGACTATGGTTTTTAAAAAAAAATCATTTTCAGTGTCATTATCAGTGACAAGAGGCTTAACAAAAGAGAAAAAAAGATTTGTGAAAATGAAGGCGCCTTTCTTGGAAAAGAAAGACATTGTTCTATTTCGAGCATTTCTCAATAAGAAAAAAAACTCCATCCACTATCTCTGCCTCTCCATAGCAACAAGCATTAGGCAACTGCAGCACATCATCAACAGGAATCTAGTCAGTTGTTCCTAATTGGCAATGAGAGGCAAGCTAATTATAACTTTGTAGACAGAGAAAAGGCAAACACCACAGAGAACATGAAAAGAAATTTTATCATGACAGTTTTATTACAACTTGGACCAAACTAAACGCCACTTAATTACTGTCCACACGTTTCATTCGGCCTCCTTTTGAACAAGATCACAATTGGCTTTCGCGTGCCGTTCAGAAATTTGAGCCTGTCATTTCATACACTCTCTGCGCTTGTTTTGCAGCAAACAAAACGACAAAAACACTTCAGTAGTCGATGAAGAGCCACTGCACTTCTCAAACTGCTGCCGCATCATTCATCAATACGCTTTCGATTAGCTCCCACCCACAGGACAGTGCAAGCGTACTGGTGGACATACAGTGAGTGCATGTATAGCCTCTGACCTCCATTATGTTTGGCACTGAGCCTGCAACAGTTTTTCACTTCATAGCAGATCCTATACTTTTTACAGTGTGTGTATATGTTTGCATGTACATTATATATGAAGTGGGGTATTTTATGAGTCTTACGCAACCAAATGCAGCTTGCATTGATATTTCCATTCAGTCATATGGGCAAAAACGTGTAGAGGCGTACTTTAACCTATTGGACACTTGCCAGCTTTAAATCGGCTCTTGTCACATGGCCAAGCACAAGGCCCAGGGCTGATGCAGCGGAAAGTGGCGCCAAGCTGCCCGAGTGTTAAAAACACTCATCAATACCCACATGCATCTCTTTTCACGAGCAGCAGGACAGTGCGATCAGGCTGCGGTGTGCTCTCCATTTACGTCGTTCCACATTCTGTAGTTTTCCTCATGTCTGTCCACAGATGTCATGAAGCGGTCTCTGTGCTGCTTTGTTTTTACACTCGTTGTCAGACTCTTACATGATTACCAAACCTGCTGCAGTGCATAATTACACTCTGATTTAGCTGCATGTTGAGTGACAGGAGGAGAAAGATTTCAGAGTCCTGGTTTATTTTGGTCATGTTTCATTGACCAGATCTGTGGTTTAGTTAGTTTGCAGGTTCAAGCCCCCATGAGGTTTCAGTTCAGTGTTGACACAATTTAATATGAACGAAAGCACGAGGTAGTTTATATCAGAAAAGTATAAATTCTGTATATTTTTTCTCATTCATACACAATACCTGGACATATGTTTAACACAGCAACTTAGTTCTAGTTAAGATCCATTTTTTTCTTCTTTTTAAGTTGCTGTTGTTTTCAGCTGGTGGTTTCTATGTGTATATTTGACATTTTTTTCTTGTTTAAGTATAATTTAAATTTTATTGAACCTTTAATCTTAAAAATGTAAAGTGGCTGCTGAGTTTTTTGTGACAGTAAACATTTTTTTGTATAAAATACACTTGAATGCTAACTTTATAATAATTGTTATATAATGTAATGTATGCATGTAATAATGTGATGAAGCAGTTCAGGTAAATAATAATGAGCGGACTTATTCAACTTAAAAAAAACATGTATAAATACACAGGTAACTACACTTAAATGGGAAATATAATATCTGGTATGAATAAAATATGAAATATCACAATGTTTTTCATTCATCAATGACTATAGCAGGTTTATAATGTAAATTGTTTAATATGCCATGGTATGTTAAGCAGTATAATATTACCAAACTACTTTTTTCAACTTTGCCTCTGTCAGTTGCTGTCAGGTTAAATATTTAGCCCCAAAAAGAAGAACAAAATTAATTTGATGATTTCCTTTGTCTTCACTCTGTGCCTGAGGTGACCTACAGTGGTCATCCCTCCACTTAGGTTTGTCTCTTATCTCTTCTGCCAAAAGGCAAGAGGATGTTCCCGTCGAGACCTTAAAAAAATGTATATATATACAATACAACATGTACAATTCATAGCTCACCTCAGAGAGCTGCGCCCTGTAAAGAGACTTGTTGCACTGGAGAAGCTGAGCAGCCAGGTTACAGTCCTTCCTGTACAGATCCTGTGGAGCACAACATGACAACAAGAGATATCAGCTAGAAATAAATATTGAATACTTGCGTTGGTGAGTGCTTTTCTCGTCTCCACTGACTCAGTCTCACTGTATTTCTATGCTTGCTTCGCTTAGAAACAGAAAATCTCACTGTTTAGAGCTTCAAACATCACCTTTTTTGTGGCTTTTGCGCAGCATTATGAAAAGGAATAAGAGCAAACGTGTCTCTAAATGCTCGTGTTAGATCTGTTTTGCTATGAACACCAAGCATGACAAAAAAGTTCCTAAAGTCACTCAAGGATAATTTCCTATTTTTCTTTTTACAATCTAGTGAGATAAGTCTTCCATTTTTTCTGTGTTCAGGGGTTTTTCGTTGTCTGGATTGATAGTCAGAGGATAGAGGGTGTCATATGCTGTATCGATTGTAAAACCCCTTGAAGCAAACTTTTGATTTGTGATATTAGGCTATATAATTAAAGCTTGACTTGACAGGTGTGGTAACATATTGCAGCCATCGCAATAAAACAAAGGCTTGTTCACTGTCTTATTATCAAGATGAATGACTTGTTTTGAAAAGTAATTTGACATTATAAGAAAAAAATGTTGAATTATTGAGAAATCAAGAATTCACTGCCACAGACAGGAAACAAGGAGCAGCTATTAATCATTGTTTGGTATTCTGGAGATTAAATCATAAAGGTCGAGAGGAAAAACCGGTCTGAGCAGTCTGACGCTCACTGGGCTCTTACATTGTCCTCTTGCAGCTTCTCGATGGTGAGCTTGGCCTCCATCAGGTGGTTGTTGAGGACGATGATCTCTCTGCTCAGAGCTCGCTTCTCGTCATCGTGGTGCTGGGTCTGACGACAGCAAGAAAGGAGTTATAATACTCAGAATGGTGACAGAAGGATTTAAAGATACATTATATGAGTTCACACACTGAACTGCCACTGTGTTCAAGTAGCAGCAAGATCTACTGTAACTTAGTGTTTTGGTTACTATGGGTAAACCATGACGTGAGTAAACTGAGCCCTCCACAGGAGTAAATCTTTTTCTTTTTTGTTGGTTAATGAAAGCAGAGGTTACTGGTGAGCTCAGGATCATCTTCTGTTGCTGCTGATTAAAAGACACAGACGTTTCAGTTCACCGCTTCTAGTTTCAAGCACATGTTCCACACGTGGCACCAAAAATTTAGTCTGATTAAGCTTTTATGAATATAATGGCAGCTGCAATACATATATTAACACGTGTAGGTTTAAGTGAATACAAATCTTTACTCTTCAGACTTGGAATAGTGTGTCTGGGAGAGTAGGAGCACAGACACTCCAAGTGTATCACTGTGTTTACCTGTCTTGTAATTACATTCTCTATAGTTGTGAGGGGCCAAGGGGTCAGATGGGTTTGTGGCACCTCTGGAGTAAACAAGCTTCACGATTACAGAGAGACTTACTCAGCACCTCTCTCACCCTTGAGGAAGGAATACGTGAGATGAATCAATAACAGCTGATGAGGATGCTTCACGAGAAAAAAAGAAAAAGCTGCATATTGGCCTTTATCTTTTCTTTTTTTTTTTTTTTAAATAACAATTTTTTCTTTTCATAAAAAGCCTGATGACCTTAAGCTCCTTACCTGTTATCTCACTGCTGTTGCATTGTAATCACCATGATGATTATTATCTTGCGCTGTAACGAACCCATTTGGTGAACATTTTCAGCTGTCTATTCAACAGCAACGACACCTGATGGTCGTAGAGTGTTCTCGGGCACGCTAGTTAATTGTATCTTTCCACCGGCAAAAGCAATGTCTGACAAATAAGTGAGGTGCGGTGCACTGAGGAACAATGGGTTTGCTATCAGTCTGCCATTGGAAGGAGGACAACCAATTGTAATAAGCCATAATTAACGTCAGTGGTACCAACAGCAGGGCATTCATATTCAAATTGTCTCTCAATGTGTTCTGTGCAATCTCTAAACCCCATGACTTGCTTATATGCTTCTCTTTCTTCTGTTTCTACAGGTACTTAACCACGAGCATGGCAATTCATGTGACTAGGTGTACACACACACACACACACACACACACACACACACACACACACACACACACACACACACACACACACACACACACACACACACACACACACACACACACACACACACACACACACACACACACACACACACACACAAAAAGCCTTACTCAACCTAATACTTACATTTCTGTGAATCTTTTCCTCCAGATCTTGGTTGATCCTCTGCAGTGCTGAGTAGCTGCTTTGTATTCTAAACGACACAATAAAACGACATTGCTCACTTGCAGATAATAGTTTTTTGTACACACACATACACAGCAGCAGTAGAGACCTCTCCACACTGATAATATGCATATTGGCACGCTCAGCAGTATAGTCGGAGCTGAATCGCATTCCATGGTTTCAGTTTATGGCACTCATGAGAGTTGTTCTCACATCTCACTGACCCCACTCTACTGATATGGTGATTAAGTGAATGTTTGATTCTAGTACTTGTAGTCGAGCAAAGTGACACACTGTACAGGGCAACATTTTGGGCAGCAGTTCCAGATAATGTGAGTCACTCGCTCCCTGTGCAGAGATTCAGTGTTAGGTTAGGGTAGGAGATAAAAGTCCTTTCCCAGATTCAGAAATCCCAGTCCAGCGATCAAATTAATAATTCCTCACATAGGAAACTGCTCTGCACTATTATATTACTTGAGAATAAAAAAGTTATTTGCTGTGCATGAAAAATAAGCCACATTTATCAAGCAACTCAAATACATTTTAGAGCAACTCTCAGGTGATCACATAATTAATGCTTGGAGCAGGAATAGCTGATCAAAGACAAAGGTTAGGCAATATTGTATTTTGCAAAAAGATATGAAATAATAGGAAATTGGCTGAAATGGAAACAAAAAAAACTAAACTGCAGCATGGAGAGTTCAGGGAGAAATCAGATGATGAGGAGAATAAAGTACATCAGTGTCAAGTGCAGACAATGAAGATGGGATGGAAGGAAAAAAAGAAAATGTTCAAATCAAATGCAAATAGTGAGCTATAACTACAGTGTTCTAAATTATACAGATTACATATTATTTACCATTAATACTTTGTACAATACCTCACATGTCAAAGAAGGTTATACCTGTAACCCTAACCCTTAAGAAAGCATTTTAAAGTCAAAAGATCAATCAAAATTTGATAAATATCAATAACTTTTTATTTTAAAAGTGAAGGACATCCAAAATTTTACTTTTAGCAATTTGATAAATATGGGCCCCGGATAAATTAAAGGCTAACTACATTAAAGGTCTTCAGGAATCCCCCTTGTAATTACTAAAGGTGTATCACAAAGCTCCATTTTTGGTCCATAATAATTTAGAATCTGAAATGAAGACGACATGTTTTTAAATGCCTTGTTGCAACACCAGCCGTGTCAAGATCTGCTTTGAACTTTTGAGCTTTTAGGAAATGTCTAAATGTCCTGATGAGACAAAATCTGTTTCTCACAAATGTGTTTCTAACAAACGTGTTTCACAAGAACCTATAATTCTACGAACAAGTAGTTCCTCTTCTGGCTGTTCATACACTTACAGTAAAAGGTACTGCAACTGAGGACATTTGGCTAGGTTGGATACAGTTACTTTATTTATATTCATACTTTATTTCCTAATAATATTCCTAAGATGTTTCTTGAAAAGATCTCTATCATAAATAGATGGAAAAACAAAAGGTTTTAAAACTTGAACATCTCATCCTACTGGGTGATATTAAACGTATTCCTTTTTTAAAACATGTTTAGGCATGATTTGGGCATGGGAGTTTTTGGTAAACCCTGGAAATAGTAAATGAGACAAGATTGATCTCAATTCCCAAGGTCCACTAACTAGGATTTTCTAAGCTTTCGACCGCATTCATGATGACACCTAGGGCCTAACCATGTGCTGATGAAGACCAGGCAATGAGATGTAAGATTACTTATGTTTATGATGCTTTGTGTGTGTGTATTTCTGTCATATGTGTGTTTGAACACAGCTGCAATGATAATTGATTAACTCATTAGTTAATAAAAAAAGAAAATGTTTAAAGCATTTGATGAATTTAATGTTTTTCTTTGTCATACATGATAGTAAACTGAATAACTTTGGGTTTTGGACCATTGTCAGACAAAATATATCTGAAAACGTTACCTTTGATGCTGAGAAAGTCATTTTCACGATCTTCTGTCAATTTATAGACCAAATAATTAATTGTTGAATCAAGAAAATAATCAGCAGTTTAATCGATGATGAAAATCATTAGTTGCAGTCCTAATATTTATTATGTCCTCTCTCTGTCTACATTTCTGTACTCAAGTCTGAATGAATCTAATCAAAATTAGATTTCTTGATTAAATAAAAAAGAAGTTTTGTGGTAAATGTATCAATAGCACACCATATCCTAAGTGTTTTCCAGTATGTAGGCCTACCTGCGCAGTTTATCAGTGAACTTGTCTAGTTCCTCCTGTGCACGACGCAGCTCTGTCTCCAGGTACTGCCGTGTGGAGTCAAACTCGCTCTGCAGAAGCTCCAGCTTGTGTGTTGTGTAGGAAAGCCGCTTCCGCAAGTCCTCCTTCTGCTCCAGCAATGAGCTGCACACACACACACACACAGCAAATGATTGTGTACAGGGCATATGGTGGAGGGAGCTTGTAACTTGGGTATATGCTCATCTAAATGGACTTATAAGGGTTCACACATCTTTTGAATGTACCCCTGAACGACCATGCAGTGGTAATGAGAACATCATGAGAGGGTGATAAAAGCAGAAAAGTTGTGTGCGAAAGTGCTTTGTATGAAGAAAACATGGAACCAAAACACACATCCCAAATTAAGTATCCAGGCAGGAAGGAGCTTGGAGTTTTTATGAAGCTTTTTAAATCATTAGATCTTCTTTTCAGTGTTAAAGCTAAGCAGCACATCGCAGAAACCCAATCATCAGCGAGATTGTTCCCACTGGGGAAAAAAAGGGGAGGGTTTAATCTGTGATGAAATATGAGCCAATGAACTCTAATACATCACATGAATGGACTCTGAAGGCTCAGATTTACGGAACAGCGATACTCCACACATGTAATTCAGCGAGACAGCACAATGATGACTATTTTTAGAGTATGTGCATTACCTGGGCCTCAATCTAATAAAAGGGCAAGTGTGAGTGGGAAAAGAGGAAATGTCTGTTGCCGTGATGGATCTGAGTGTGCACGGCTGGGCTTAATGGACCCTGTATTGACGGACAGATGGAGGAAGGAGGGTAATGACTCTATCTGCAGCCGGATAACAGATAGCAGAGAGTGGATGGAGATGTGGTCACGTCGCTATTTTCGCTTCCTCTTTGTCTATTTTTCTCTCTTTTAACAAGATCATAGATGCAGACGGTGAGGGCTGAGAGAGACAAATAAATCAGGGGCAGGTTCCCATTCAATGCTTTTAGGTCACTAAGCAGAGGTATCATTCAGTTTGCCCTCATGAATATGCATGATAATATTAATGCAATCAGTGGGTGGAAAAATAGCCATCTATGTAATTTATCTACGTCTAATAAAGCACTCTGGATTAATTAATCATTTTGGACGGTCGCACAAATAAGGCATACTGGAATTGATTCACAGAAATGTCATACAATATCTGATGGAGACAAATACTGCAAATATGTGCTGCAGATAGACACATTTCTCAAAGACAAAGCTGCTCTAGAGAGAAATCTCACTCGTTTATTTAAACATCAGTTACTGGGGTCAAAGATAACCTGTGAGGCAATAAGTCCCCCTGCTGAAAATCCAAATACCACTTTCTTTTTGTTGTTTGTGCTTTCAAAATTATGTAAAACTTTTGGGAATTCCATCCCTTTGTTTTGTGGTCTGCCAGGAAATTGACAGTTGTTTGACCAAACCCCACAAAACCACATTTGTTTAGGTTCAAGTGAAAAAAGGCCTCTAGTGACCATAGGAATCATGACTCTTGTCTATCAGGAGGAATCATGATGTTGTTCTACAGCAAAAAAATACGCCGAGGCAGAAGGTTGGGGTGGATGGATGAGTCAACAGTGAACGTTGGTTTCTTTAAATCATGACCGCTGTCAGTCACTGACCTCAAGTGGTTATTGTTGTAACCGTGATGACAAGCAGAAGTTGTTTTTAATTCAAACCACAGCATGATTAGTGTTGTCACATCATATAACACATTTAAAATAATATTGTGATAGGGTGATCAGAGCACAAAAATGCTTGTACTGCATGTGTTTTTCTGGAGCTGGACTAACTTATTTTCAGGGACTTGAGGACTTGACAGGTCTGCCACATCTATGATTAAGGTGTGGTTAAGTGAAAGTTGGCCTTCAGGGTTAAATAAACTGAAGTCAACCGCTGGTTGGAGACGGGATGAAAACTACAATTTTGAGGTTTTGTGGCAGTATGACATCACCTCTACCATTGCTAGTGAAAGTGGACAGTCCAGTTCTTGCATGCATAAGCCTACTTTTGTATGGAACTGGATGTAACATTTTGAACCAGCAGACTGAATGTATAACTGAAATGAAGATGTTTAGAGGCAGCTCACAATGCAGCTTCATTATGAACAATGATATCATTATTATTAGTAGTAGTGATATTAATGTGCTTACTGAAATGCAACTGAATATTAACATGATTGTTTGGCTTAGAAAAACAATGACAATAGGCACAGTAGATGAGGAATCTTTGAAACGAAGTCAACTAAACTATTTAAATAAGTAATTAGCGGTTTTCATCTCTAGCACCTAGTTAAAACGTTACCTCTAAGCTAACGTTAGAGGTAAAGTAACTTTGCTAACGTGACTTTTGTTAGCGACCTAACCCTTTACATTTAAAACTATGTTACAACACTTAACTTAGTCAGTATGGAAAACTTATTCACTATTTTGGTCACACCTTTTCTCAGCATTGTTAGAAATTGCACCTCTTTAAAAACTGGTATCCAAAGTGGTAGCTTGGATCTCTAAATTAAGTTCACTCAATTAAAATATTTCTGCCTTGAGCACAGCTTTGCACTAAACAATGTTTGAACAAATATAAGTTAAGTTTCCATTAAACATTGACTACTTACATGTTGCTACATGCTGAATTAGTATATGCTTTTCCTGGTACAAATTTAAACTCGAAGGGTTTGTTTTTCTCTGAAATATCTTTTTCAAGAAGTTGCCACAATTTAAGTGGAAAGTTGCTGCATGTACAACCAATTGCTTGATTCAATGAATGTCTCCTGACTGGATGGCATTTCAGTGCTGCATTACCCCACCAATCGCCACCTCCTCAACTCCTGCTTCTCTTTGATTGGCAGGCATTAGCAAGGGAATGCAGGTGTTTGTTGTTTGATAGAGGATGAGTTTACATGAAGTAGCTCCAGGGATGAAAAATCCCCCATTAGTGACCTTTGCTGTGAACAGGAGCTGAGTCAGACGTAATGAGTGCTTTCATTCCGGTGAGATGAGATGACGAGGCAGCATGACTCTTGGGCTTTGGAGAGGCGGGATGAGGTTGCTTTAGCACCACTGGACGACGAGAGGAGACACCTCGTGGGCGGATGAGCGGACAAACAGATAAAAAAACGAGTACGTAATGGAAAAGATGGCGTCTGAGAGATTCACTCTTACCTCTTTTTCAGATGTTTACCGCCATTTCGGGGGACTTTTAAGGCGGTTTTGCCAATGTATATCTTTTTCATGGTTTGTCTGTGTTCCTTCCCTCTCATGTGTTTATAGGGGTTGACCACAGGGATCCGGCATGTGTGTTAGTTTCCCAAAGGAGACCAGCTAAGTGTGGCCTGCAGAGTTAATAAGTGCTCTACCTGTCTTGACCCTGCCGAACAAAGCAAACAGACAGGTTGGCAACTATTAGTATTGTTCAGCCAGGGATCATATTTGAAGGACAAGGTCAGTATTAAAAATGCTGGACTGATGCCTCCAGTATTTCCTGCTGATGATCATTTTAATGGCAAAATTCCCAGTTTTGTCCTTGGCAGGCAAAGAAAAGTGAAAACAACATTAAACTCTGCACTAAATTCACAGTCACAGTTTATTTTTAACTGTAGCATCTCTTAAATATTCTAATCCACTCTTTAAGACTTCTCAAACAATTGTTTATGTAGCTTTTGCAGCATATTGTTTCCTCTAAGATGTCACACTGTGTTGTTTCCTGCAAAGATCCAGTCTCAGTCTTTCAAACTTAAAGAGCAAAGGCCTCCCTCTGATCTGACAGATCACATATTTTGTTACATATTTTGTATCGTCCTTGGAAACTGATTGGAAAGGGGTAGACACTTTCAAAAAACACTTGGCAGGTGAGTGGATGGATCTGTATATCACTGTCTTACATTGAAAGGCAGCTGGATACATGATGCTGATTCGTCCAAACCATTGGTGAACCATGGTGAAATGTATTCTCATGTGATGTCGCGATGTTGTTATCTCACAGATCCAGCTGCCTTGCAAAGTAAGCCTCATTCTGTTTTGCAGCGAAGTTCAATAATCATGAGTAGAAATCCATTGAAAGAGAAGCAGTCACTATTCCACAGCTTTAAACTTTATGGAATTGGATATGGAATTTATATTAGTTATATTACAATTATCCGTACACATATTTGTATTGTTTGCTTAAAAGCAGGGTTTTCTCTCCACGTATCTGTCCTTATGGTATATAATTTTAAAAGTAAAGCGTGTTTGTTGGCTTTATTTCACAGGTGGTGGACGAAAGACCTTTGTGACAGGCAAATATCAGACTTATCAGTATCTCTCTATCCCTTCTTACTGACCCAATGTCTTCATCTCCTATATGTCCAAACACAGAAGACATGAACTTACACATCCACCACCAACTGCATGAAAAGAGTTTGACAAGGCCAACAGGCTGAAGCTACTTTTCTAAACATTTCTTCCCGCCTTCCTGATCCTCTGCATCTCAATATTTGCAGCACAGGTGCAGCCGTCAGCCCGCAGACAAATAGTGTGGGTTATTAGATGCGACGGCGCGTCAAAGCTTGATCAAAGCTCCTCTGATCCGAGCGCTGGACTGTCCACTCGAAAAGGGAACGGTGGCGGATTCTGGATGCGACTGCAGCGAGGCCGCATAGACGAGAAAAAGCATCACGTTTGGGCTGGATACTGTACATAACACATGCATGCAAATATGTGGAAACCAGGTGACACAAAAAAACATGTTGATCCGCTGACACCCAGTTGTTGGGAGGTGATTTATGCTGCAGGCTTAAGAGGCAGGGAGACATGCACTCCTCCAGATGGTGACAGCTCACCACCGCCACTGGAGCCTTCACTCCAGCTGCTCCCCTCTGAGTCATAGCGCACCGGCTCTGGATATGTGTGTAAGATTTGGTGGGTGTGAACATGTCTTTATGTATGTATAAGCCTGAATAAAAAATGCATGACTTTCTACAGGTATGTGGATGCATCTGTATGTCTATGCAGATGTGTACCTACATGGCTCTGTGTGTGTGTTTGTGTGCTGCGGCAGTTCAATCCCCTTCACCCAGGAGTGAAATAAAGCAACAGTGTCCAGCATAAAAGTCAAAAGGGACGGCTGTTAGCAACGTGTCTCAGGCCACGTCGGGTGTTTGCTGAAAACCGCCGACACACACTCGCTCATTCACTCGCTTGCTTCTTCCTTCTTTAGCCGATTCTCACACTGCAGCAAACCGTAGACGGGGCTTGTTCAAATGCCGCTGCCTGCCTCCCACTCATGCCACGCTGACATTTGAGAGGAACTCAGAGCATTGAAAAGAAGAGGAAGGGGAGGCGGTAGAGGAAGAGGAGGATATTAAAATTGGGGAATGGGAAAGAGGGGAGAAACAGGAAGCATTTTTTGTGGGGGGAGTATGCTAGCCAGAGTAGTTGGCCTTCCACAAATAAGGCAGGCGAGAGGGACAAGTCGTTGCCAAATGAGAGCGAGAAAGAAGAGGGGAGTGGGAGTGAAGCCTCTACTGTGTGTCATCATTTCTCTTTCTCCTTCCTCTCCTCTCCCCTTCTCTGCTTGTTCTATCTATTTGTTCCTCCCTCCTCCCTGATTGCATCTACCTTGCAGATAGGAAAAGCCCTTATCACAGGACCAGACCTCAGCATTACAGCGGGGGAACCCAAGAGGCTGACTCATCCAGCAGCAGCAGCAGAGGAATAACGAAGGCGAAGAAGAAGAAGAAGCTTTTTCTGTCTGCCCCGTATGCCTTCTTATTAACAAGGTATTACTAACCTGCACCAGTCACTCAGCCCGGTGACATGTACAGTATGACTCAACCGCCTCATGGGAATAAAAAAAAAAAATCCCTTGTCAAGTACTGTTCTGTGAGTGTGTGTGGGTTTATGTCTGTCTCTGCATTGATTAACCTAGGACCAGACACCTAAGTAGTTGCACACCAACTACCAACATCATTACCAGCAGCGGGGGATAATGACCTGCAGAACGGATTCATGTGCCACTGATGGCACTCGGCACAAGGCAGTGTTTAATCAGGACGCCCATCCTGAGAGGATTTTCGGATGAGTGGAAGAGGTGATGGAGGCTAACCGAGCTTCAAATAGAAATACTGTAAACAGTTCTGTTCTGTTGAAATCCAAAAAGTCAACATAACCAGCTGTGAACAGAAGCTACTAGTTTTACTTAAAGGTATGATAAGAACAGTGAAATATTGCACACAAGTTTTTAAAGGATATCATTTCGAGAAATTAGCTTTCTTGTCGTGAGACTGATTCCTCTATCACGTAAATATGAGGCTACATCCAGCAGCTGGTTAGCTTAGCTTAGCATGCAAACTAGGCAGTAGAAAACAGCTAGTCAGGCTTTGTCTAAAGGTAACAAAATCTACCTACAAACACATCTAATGCTCACAAATTAACACATTATACCATATCATCTTAGTTTCTGCAAGAAAGCAATTAGGTTAATTTTATAAAATATCAAACTGCTTTTTTTAAGGCATCAGTTAATAATACTATCAGACTTTACAAGCCTATAAAGCTACCACAGTACAACAATACACTTCCATCATTCAAGTTACACATTAACATGTATATATGTGTATTTGTTTGGCTAACTCAGCATCTTGCTGAATGATGCTGCATTGCAATAAAAGTTGAGTCAGGTTAAGGTTTTTTTTGCCATTGCACTCTGTGTGGCATCTCTGCTTTGTTAACACATTGTTCTCATTGAAATGTATGAGGAGGCTGCATTCATTAGCAGTGTTAATGTAAGTCTGAACACAGCCCAAGACCTATTGTTTATACCAAATACCAAGATTTCCATATTTTTCATGTTTTAATGCACTCAAAGGTTGTCGTTTGCAGAAGAAGCGGTCCATTTGCAATGAATACAAGTTCATTTCAGACTAGAGGCAAGAAAAGCCCCAAGCTATAGGAGCACTGACATGTACAAACACACATAGATGCACATACAAAAGCACACACTGTTCTATAAAAAACAGCATCAGCCTCCAGACAACAAAATCGTGTTACGGTGCCAGTGAATCCTACTGAGAGCTGGCCTAGCAAAACCACTGAGACCTCTTCTTCTTCTGACCCAGAATCTGCACAATCATACAGAAACCCCAGCTGAAACCTCTCTCTATTTAAAAATGAAAAAATTGACCTTTTTCTTGGTGATAAGACTACTGTCTGTTCCGATTCTGTGATGCTTATGCATTTTGTATTTCCCATAAACTTGAGAATAAAAGAAATCCCAAATCTGCCCTAAGCTGGTGTTTATCTGCTCTATCTCTCATTCACTCTGTTGATTTTTTTTGGTTTCCAGCTCATTGGTTGGAAAATACAGTACTAAATAAAAATAGGTTACTACAGTAAATGTTGTTTGTACATTTTTCACTCAAAAGTAAGAACAGCATTTGCCGTCTCTTTAGCCACAACCAAAAAGAAATGGGACATAGAAGCACAAGCAGCTTTCAAAAGGGTTCAGCTCATTAAAAAAAGAAGACACAAACACATATACACACACACACACACACATATATGCGCACAGACACTCACACACATGCACACCGCCCACCATCGCAACATATTGTTTACGAGTGGAGCTCGAATGGACAGGTAGTGATTAGACACAACAAAGGAACCACCTCTGCAAATCTGCTAGCCTGCAGTGTGTACTGCTCTGTTTTCTGTTTTCGTGTGTGTGTGTGTGTGTGTGTGTGTACGTGTGTGGGTATGTGTCCATAAGCATTTTCCTAGGGCTCTTATATACATATAGCAAGCGACTCAGATGTACTTGGTGGTCCATCAATGAATCTCAAGAGGCTGCCTAAAAGAGCATCAACTCAGGGACGCATGAATGATGCTTTTACAGAAAGGCTATATTGGAAAAATATAGAAGGCAATATAACACTAACAGCTTTCCAGCATAACCGCATCTAAAAAAAGATGTGTAATCAGAGAAAGAGAGAGAGACAGCTTTCATCTATGTCTTTAATTTAATTTAAAACTCACCGATTGATAGTACTTGTTAACAGAAAATCTAAAAGGTTTATATTTGTTTAAAATTATGTTTTAAAGGACAGGTTCACAATTTTTCAAGTCCTTCCAAATGTGCTGGAGGACAGAATCCAAAGTCCTCATTTTGAGCAAAAATGTATTAAAAAATGTATCTGAGGATAATATGAGGCTTCAACAGTATGACTGTAAAGAGGATATCGTCCACAGTTTTTTTTGTAAAAAGAAAAAATCCTTCTTTGTGTGTTTTCTTATTCACCAGCAGTGGAAGGATTGAAACAAAAAGAAAGAATTACTAAAAAGACTATACTTCTGAAAGATATTGACTTTATTGGACTAATTTGGATGGCTGAATCGTCTTATTAGCTTAAACAAAAACTTTTATAACAATTTGGCACAGAAAGAAGCTTTTGGAAGTTGTAACCCATTTGTCATCCATGTTTAAGATAGCTGCCAATTGATTTTCTTTTGATCAACTACTTAGTGTGCCCAGGAAGCTTAATGGTTAAGGCACATGTCACATAACCACATTGTCACAAGTTCCATCTCAGTGAGAGACTTTTGAAGCATGTCATACACTTTACTTCTCTTCAAATATTTGCTCAATAAAGGCCAAAATAAGAAACTAAATTGACTTACTGTTGCAGCTCTATTCAGATACAAATTCAAGTTTGAAAGTCATGTACTTTAAATTTCAATAAATTAGTGTCATGGACCTTTATGTCAGAAAAGAACTGACTCAAGACACAATAGATTACTATGTAAATGTTCGAGTCAAGTCAAATTGCCAAAAGATTTGGTTATGGCAGCTGTGATATGCTGTGTAGCCATTCAGCCATTTACATGCCCGACCGCTTCATCACAAGGAATAAATCTGACCTGTGTGATCTGACTGCTGCTGCTGAAGAGGCCAAAGGGGAGAAGGAATAATGGGGTTGAGATGATAAGATATACTTAATGACTCCCAAAGGATCTGTCAGGGCTTCAGGAAAGAGAGAGACCTGGAGACAGAGTGGTAAAGGGAGGCCACAGACCACAGAGGAGAGTCCCTGAGAGAAGCATATTAGTCTGTTAGACCAACGCCGTCCACTTAAACAGTTCAAAACTGACCTTTGTAGCCTTTTCAGACCCCACCCTCCTCCACACCACTTTCACACAAATGTCTGCTTTGCTCTTCTCTATCACCACTTCATCTAAAATAAAGGTGATTCAGTGGACACCCAATTCATACGATTGTTGCTTTAGATAGATGTGTAGGGCCATCGCTGGAAAGAAAACCTCTTGGACAAGATTTGTATGGAACAATAAAAATAAATGGTTGAGTTTGACCAAAAGTCTTAAATGCAACGTCCACTTGCTAAAAAAATTTCAGCCATATCTTGTAGAGTTCATGAGCGTAACATTCAAACATTCTCAGTTATCAAAGATGTCAAAGTCTGCCTGCTAATGAAGGGTGTGACATGTGCTGAAAGCTCCACAAAATTGTTGTAAGGAATGTGAATGTGGATGTAAATGAATAGACAGCATTAGCAGGTAGAAAAGATAATGAAAACACAACATGAAAGTAAGACAAAAAAATAATTGCACTGGAGACACTTGATTAACACTTAGAAAACCTACAGACGAGGGACAAATTAAAGGAAACACATATGAGCGGAGAAACCAAAAAAAAAAAAAGTAAAAGCTTGTGTACTGCTACTGGTTTGATGAGTATGAAAATGGTTTGAATCAGTCCTTTAGCATTTTCCGTCGCCTGATCTCATCTCAGTTGGCCATTACTTTCCACCCACATCCTCAAAACACCAAAGAAATCGTATCCATCCCACTAGTACAGTTCCAGAGGTTTGTTAAATCTGTGACAAGGCGCCTTGAAGCTGTTCTGAAGTTCCTTGGTGGCCTTTCTAAGACACTTAATGTTGTTTTTTTCTCCCTTTAATCTGCCACCCACATGTATATGTACAATATGAAAAGATGTACTGTAGGCTTTAGTGTTAATTCATCAAACCACAAATAATTCAATATTAAAACTGCTGTTTCCATGGTCAAAATTGAATGAAATAAGCCAATATGGATGTATAAGATGATTAAGATCATGTTAAACGATCAAAAACTCCAGAACAGCCACTAAATTAGCCTTTAAGATGTGACTGTTATTTTAAATTCGGTAAAATCTTTTATCTAAATCTTTCTCAGTGTCTATGACCATATTAAATAATTTCCCAAGTTTCCCATATTAATTGTTTAATATTTTTGGAACTAGGATATTTACTTCTTCACCCAGAGTTATATGAGAAGATTGATTCCATACTCTGTGCAGAGTACTGAATCGAGAGGGTCGATCTTTGATGTGAGCTGGAATATTCTGACAACGCTCTAAAAACTCTTTCAAACTTCAAATCTTTTTATCGAGCCGAGGTCTGGAGCTCCCCGATCCAATGTGTCTCCATGTAAAATTTACATCTCCATCTCCGCCACGGGGCCCCTAATGCAGGAGACCAGCCAAGGGAGGGACAGAAATTGCAAAAGACGGGAGATGGTGGGGGGGGGGGGGGGGGGGGGGGGGAAGCAAGAGAGGGGGAGAGATTTCAGGACATTTCATCATTTATAGACTGGAAGGCATCTTGGAGATGTGGTGTGGGGGTGGAGGGTGCGTTGTAGGGGTAAGGTCAGACTCTCAGGTGTGACCTTGTTTCCTATTCAGCAAAGAGCGAGGATTAAAAAAAGGTGCATGAGTACCCCTTCTTATCTTGGCAGAGCTGCTATAATTCAATTAAAGCTGTGACATAGAGGTGAGGACAATTGAAGCCTCATATTGGAGCAGCACCCCGTCAGATTAATTACCCCTCATTGGCTGGTTAAACGGCTTTTAAACTCTAATCTGCCTGAAATCGTAATAATACCATCGGTAATCGAACACAAAAGGAAAAGCTCGGGATCTATTTCCATCTGCGCCGGATTAATAATGGTTCATTAGTAATAGTACTAATTAAAAACCTGTCTACTGTAGGACAAAGAAGTAAAAAAAAAAAAACAAAGAGAGAGAGAGAGAGGTAGAGATCCTTTCCTGCATCTCGTCATGTTTGCTCTGCTGCTTTTAATTTCCCCGACCGTGTAATGCAACTTTAATCAGAAAAGTGGATGAGCACTTGTAATTTTCTAATGAGCCCATTAAAGTCTGTTTATGCGGGCATGTGAAAGCATCAGTTCAGTCATCACCTAGGGTTTATGAGAGCATTTGAGCTTGTCAGGCTTGTTTAAACGCATAAAAGTCATTCATCAGCTCTACTATTGCACACTTCTTCATCCTGGTGGAGCAGCGCTATCATGCAGAGCAATTAATCAGTGTTGTGGGTGCATTCCGACAGGTGACTGTCCAAAATCATGCAGAAGCTGATATAAACAAGTGAGGAATGAACATTCTTGCTACCTTAACGCATTGGGGACTAATTAAAAGAAAACCATCTTTTTGATTGATCCCACAGAGGAAAAAGCTTTTTACAGTAACGCCACATACGCTGCAGTGAAATTTCCAGCCAAGACATTTCCTGCATACAACCATCAAACCCCCTTTTTATCTTTGACAAAGTATCAGAAAAGCAGATCGTTCCTAACAGCACTGCATCAGTACACAGAGAGCATGAGCTGACACAGCCACATCACATACAGATGAGCACACACACACACACACACACACACACACACACACACACACACACACACACACACACACACACACACACACACACACACACACACACACACACACACACACACACACACACACACACACACACACACACACACACACACACACAGATGCAAAACAAGCCAGCTTTGTAATCCAAATCAAAGATGCAAACGGTGAAGCGGTGAAGCAGTACCTTCCACTCACGCAGAGCTTCATCCTGGAGACGGGAAAGATTTTTAAAAAATCCTGCTGCCTGAGCCTTCGCCGGGGAATGGAGAAAACCCCCCTCTGTATGTGCTATCTGGATTGGCTTACCCAGCTCTCCCCTTAAGCTCAGAGAAACCCCACCACATGCACACCCCACCACCACTGACGCCGACGCCGCCTCCACCACCACCACCAGCAGCAGCAGCACCACGCCACTCCAACAGCAACAGCAACAGCAGCAGTAGAAGCCCAGCCAGCCAGGAGGGAAGACAGAGAGAGTGAGGGAGTGAGAGAGAGAGAGGGAGAGCGAGAGAGAGAGCAAGAGTGGAAGAAAAAGACAGAGAGGAAGAGTGGGAGGGAAGGAGCTTAAAGGAAGAAGACAGGGAGAACGCGTGGGTGTGATGATGGAGCGTTGAAAGATATGTGCAGAGAGAAAAAGAGAGAAAGAGAGAGAGAGAGGAAGAGAGGAAGAGAGGAAGAGAAAGAATCTCACCTGATAGTATCTATGTTGTTCATCTCTTCGTCAGTCACCTAAAAGGAAATAACAGCATGTTAATGGAGGGGACCCATCAAACTGGCCTGGGAGCTGCCAAGTAGAGCATCGCTACAACACACACACACACACACACACACACACACACACACACACACACACACACACACACACACACACACACACACACACACACACACACACACACACACACACACACACACACACACACACACACACACACACACACACACACACACACACTCATCTGGAAAAAAAAGAAAAAAGAAAAAGCCATGAAACATACATATTCAGCAGGGACGCTCTTTGTTCCCCTCTGTTTTTGTTTATGTTCCTCTCCTCTTCCCTGCTCCCTCATTTGCCGCTTCCCTTCCCCTTCCCCTTCCCTTCCACTCCACCATCTCTGCTCGTGAGCAAGCCAACGCAACGCTCATCAGACTGCGCCCGGGCTGTCTACATCTGCGCCTATAACTCAAGGTGAGAAGAGAACAATCCTATCATACTAAGATTAAAAGAGAAGAGAGTGAGAAAAGAGAGGAGAAAGAGTAGAGTAGAGAAGAAAGGAAGGAACGTGAGAAGGGAGGGAGGGGGGGGGCGGGGGGGGAGCGGAAGCCTCAATTGCAGCCAGACTGCAGATACATGGCAAGCCCCCCCATGAGAGATACTGGCAGCAACTCAATATCCCTGTCGAGGTGCTGAATCGGAGAGAGCAGAGGGAAGGAGCATAGACAGATAGAGAGAGAGAGAGAGAGAGAGAGAGAGAGAGAGAGAGAGCGCGAGAGAGATAGAGAGGAGGGAGGGGTGATGAGGAAAAGAGATAGAGACAGGGGTGGGGGAGAGAAGTGGGGGGAGGTGAGGGCGAACAGGTGGTTCAATCTGTTGAATCTTACATCTCAAGTCCCAGACTGTTAGGGGAGAATACGTTTTACACAAGTCTTGCTGGCCCTTTTTTCTGAAGCCGATGAATTATGCATCATCTTGAGAATATTCCCCCAGAATCCTCATCTTCATTCAGATTTACCGCACGGGCCTTATCGAGGGTAACATCCTGGCACCGCTACGTCATCATGTTTTATATGATTTGGGATCATGCATGTCGCAAATAGATTAGGCCTGTTCAATCTCCGGGGTCGATTAAGTCAGAACACCAACTGACCAACTTTAAGTTCGTGTGTGTGTGTGTGTGTGTGTGTGTGGGGGGGGGGGGGGGGGGGGGGGGGGCTGGGCTTAACGAAATTGAGTTGGTGTGTGGCAGAAGGTCGTGTGCCTGTGAAGCATGTTTCGTTACTGCGCTTGCACAAGTACAAGGACTCGAGTGAGGAAACGAAACTTTGCAGCGACGCACACGCACACACTCTCTCACACACACACTGTCTCTCTACACTACACTACGCCGTGATGAACGCCAACAGGCTCACATGCCTGCCTCTCAGCCCCCACACCGCCCACCTTTTTCTCAAGCAGTTGCTAAGGTGACGGCAAAGGCTGAATTTTAATCAGACAATAAATTAAGACAGTGTGATCTTCTCCTTTATTATTAAATGGCACCGGTGCTGATTTCTGAGATCCGTCAGGTATGTTGCGCAGTCGGGGAGAAACAATGACAGACTGCAAATCTTCACATTGTCCAGATGATGCAAACAGACAGTGAAATTCCATTAAATTTCAATAGTCTATATTTGAATTAAATGATACAATTTTATGCGTTTCAGTAACAGATATACTGTCCAGTTTAAAATAAGATAGTCATAGCCAGGTGGATTTCCTCATCCCACTGCAAACACATTCACTTTTGATGCTGTAATTGTTGATGGAGTCTTCAGGCCTGTCTCCCTGTGATATGCACACCACTGCTGTGATACTGGGGAAACCACCGGTTGCTATTCCTGAAGAAAACAGCTGTTAAAAAAAGCTTCTTTGCATCCACAGCCATTTTAGCGAGGTTACGTCTCAAGCTGAGTAAATGATGGATGTCACACAATAAATGCGTGGTGAGTGGGCTGAGTCAGTAAATGACTGCATTGTTCAGTTCAGATTGTTTGTGTAGAGGAGCTGGTGATGTGGGGAATGCTAATGAGCGCGCCCATAAAAGCCCCGTTCAGCGGCCAAGTGTGAAGCGCCGCTCCTGTGCATCATCATCTATCTGCTGTTTGTGGATCAGCTGAGTGGTAGCATGTCTGTGTGGATCAGCAGGACGAGCCACAGGTCTAAATTTGATTTTTTTTGTTCGTGCAGAACAATGAACTGGGAATGTTTTGAAACAACAGTGTGATTATAGCTAAAAAAAATCTATATGCTGTACATACATTTAGATTTTTAAATAGGCTATTTTAAAGTCTGCCTACTTCTCAGCTCAAGTAATATCAGAGAGATCTCTGTAGTTCCCCTCATATGTCAACTACTGAGCATTTTCAGATCATTGTTTTTGTTATACAGCCCACAACTTTACCGATTTGGTTCATTCTCACCCCACACAGAGCAGGGGAGAGCAGCAGGTGAGTGAACTGTCAATCATAGCTTTCAGTCAACGCCCACACTGCAGACATCAAAGCTACTATAGGTCTTCAAATCTTATTAACAGAGCAATAATTTCACATTTCCACCAGCACACTTAGTTAGACGGGCTGAATTTTGAGGATGAGAACATAATGACTTGTTAAAAATATATATATTGAATATCAATTTCTACAGAGAAACTGACACTTTTGGCCTAGTGGCTGTATTGCACTTTGAGGTACTTCCACATCCACTTCTGCCTCAAGCAATAGTTGTTGGCACCTGCTTTTCAGGTGCAGCAGGCAGCTGTTTCCAGAGAAAAAGATCTGGAAAAACCTAATAGATCCTTCCTGCAAAGCACAAAACTACAAACATACACAGATGGCAACTAGCGGGTGAACAATGCAGCATTTCAGTAGGTAAGAAGCCAGGTACTAAACTTCCCTCAGGTAAGTAACTTCCCTCAGGAGTCGGTGGAGAACAAACCAGAGCTAAAAGGAGAATAAATATTGAACTTACATTCATCAGGTGGATGGAAACATGATTTTAAATTAATGGTGCATTAGAGGTGCCACTTTTCAGCTGGATGTGCAAAGAGGTCATTTTTAGCTATGTGTGACGGCGTTAGCTATGCGTGTCAACGTTGTGTTCACATTTGGAGTGTGACGAGATCTCGCGAGATTCTCGTGGAGGTGAATGCAGTATTCAGGAGGCAGCACACGGTGCAAGCAAAATAAAACATAAAAAAGGACGATCGGTTTTCTATCGCTTATTTGCACATCATGATTGTCTTCTTTTTATAATGTCACTGTGTGGATCAGTTAACTTTGTTAGAGTAGGCGCCATCATTCTAGTTTGTGAATTAGCAGCTTCTACCTGCTGAGAAGATCTCACAGTCCGCAGTGACAGATGAGGAGAGGCGCAGTGGTAGGTTGACCCCAGGGCTCTACACTGAAAGCCTGAGTTAGGAGGAGCGGGAGAATCTAGCACAGCAAGTATGGTAGCCTAATGATGCAAAAAGTAAAATCAGTCACACTCCCAAATTAAAACACAATTTATAAGTGTGTTGTTCTAATTGTGTATTTGTGTGATATAGGATGTGTACAATTTACTTTTATTTCTGTGTTAAATTAGCATTATGTTATAATTTGTGATAATTTGAATATTTATTTGATTCCTATTTATATACTAGAATTGTTTCTATTCTTCATACTTCATTTTTGGTATTTATGGTTGTTATTTCCATAAATACCAAAAATACCAAAATTATCTATCTATAAAATATCTATCTAAAGTTTTACAGTGCTTGCATATTGCATATTGCATACTGCATATGATAATTAATACTTAGAAAATAGAACTGAATTGACAGTCATTACAAGATGATTAGTTGAAACAAATGCACCTGCATTGTTTTGCATTATGTCACTTTCAGCTAAATAAAATTAACTATTAACTAAGATTATTTTTCCAGTCATATATTTCATCATTGAAGTTTTCTTAAAAAATAGTGTTAAAATCTCATCTCATCTTATTCTTGTGATCCCAATATCGAGTATCGTCACACCCCCAGTTCACACTGCCCCCAAGTGGCCAAAAAAACGTCAATTAGACAAGTCTACTCACTCAAAACATCCAAAGACTTAATTTATTCAGACATCACTTCAAGTTCTCAGAGAAACAATTTCTGCTCCAATCATAACATATGTTCAGAGGCCTGGGCCGACTTTCATCACTCACCATGTTGATGCCCCTGGGCAGAGAGACAGATCTGCAGGGGTATCTGGGAAAGTCGTACTGAAACTCAAGAGAGGAAGTCTTCATCTCGAAACCTTGACTGAACTGTGGAGGAGGTGGAATCACGTTTGTGTCGTCTATCTCCAGCAGCGAGGACGGCGTCTCCACTTTTATCTCCAGGCACTCTGGCTCGTCTTCCCTCCTTATTGTGACAATGTCTGTCTCCAGATAGGTTTTTTGTGTCAGGTCATTCGGGGTCCACTCTTCTTGGGTCTTCTTCTCCAGAAAAGAGCCCTGCTGCTGGGCCATTGAGCGGGTCAGCCAGGAGCTCCACTGGGTCACCTCTTGGATCTGGTCTTCAGGCTGAGTTAGAATTGTGGTGGTTGAGCTGGAGGGAGAGACTGGTTTCCCAAATGCCTGAAGGCTGTTTTGGTCAAAGACATTGGATGTCACCTCATTCAGAAACTGTGAAAATTTCACTTTGGCTTCAATCTTTTCTTCCAGCAGACACTGTAGTTTTACACTTTTAATGCTGGCAAGGGACTGTGAAGAGCCCCTCCCCTGACACTCTCCACCCCTCTCTGGCCATGCATGGAGTTTGTTATGGTTGCTGCCTCCTCCCCGCTCTGACTGTGGATGAGCTCTGCCATGAGGCCCTCTGGCTGGACAGGCTTGCCACCTTCTGTCCTCTCTCCGTCGAGTTTGAAACGCTTCCTGGCTTTGCTTCCTGATAGAGCTGTGCAGGAGGCAGGTAACACCAGAGCTCCAGCTGTTCAGGCTGCCGGTGCCCTCACTGCTGCTCCTGCTCCCTCCTGGGCTGCTGCTGGGGAAGCTGGTGCTGGATCGCAGGCTGGGGGATGACCAGTTAGAAGAGGAGCCTATTAACTCCTCTAGCCAGATCTGGTCACCGTTGAGAATGGGATTGGGACAGAAGGCAGTAGAAGAGGGCCAAGATGGTTGGCCCTGCTTGGCTGTGCCTCTCTGTGAGAGAAAGCAGGCTGTGCTGCTTGTCCCGTCCATTGGTTTGAGTCTTGTCTGCATCAGTGTGTTGTGTCTCTATTGTTGCAACTGGCTGATAATCCATGGTCCAGTGGAAAGCTCCGAATTTAACGAGTTCTACCCCAATCCCATCTCATTATTGTGCAATGTGTCTGACCTAGAAGAGATTCGATACTTTTCACTCTAGGCTGAACAGATGGCCTTCTTCAATGCCAGGATAACCCCCTGCTATGTCAGGCAAGGACATCCATTACTTAAAATTTAATGCACAGAATAGGACTTATAACAGTAGGCCAGTCTAACAAAACTATTGCTCATTATTTCATGTTTGCACACAAACACCATAATATCTTCTTACTCAGAGACGTTCTGAAGGCAAAGTCAAAGACAGAGAATATCACAGCTCCTCTACCGTTAATCTGTAAAACCTTCAGGTTTTGAGTTTAATGAGAGAGATATTCTCACACACAATCCCAGGAAGTGTCTTTGCTAGTTGAGCACAGCTTACTCTGAGGGTGCTGTTCTTAATTATACCGTCTATTGATAGGAGAGCAGGCAAAGCTTTTTCAGTTTTTTCCAGGTCAGTGGAAGTAGAAGAGCATTGATCCAACTGAGAACCCGGCAGCTGACACACACACTAATGGACAGGCTTGTTGAGTAATGGTTTACCGCAATTACATCAGTGTCTGTCATTAACAAAACAGTCGTGTTCATGAAAAAACTTGAAGACACTATATTCTTAAATGAAAAGAGACTTTCGATTATGGAATAATAGCTGAGAGCAGATACAAAACATACAACTAAACTGTTTTAGTCTCTAATGTGATACATTTCCTTCACATAATTTAATATTTTAGGAAATAAGCTTGTTTGCTTTTTACGGAGAGTCTCAAGACATTTAAAAGATCAATGCAATTCCAGTGTATGTGCATTAATCACAAAGCTGGAGCTGTTTTGAGGAGAGAGAGATGGGTATAATACGCAACAACACGTCCTGGTTGGAATATAAGCAGAGATGTTGCAGTTATGGGGTATTTGCAGTAACCATTCAGCTTTTAAAGGTGTCAGTAGGTGTATTCCCCAGGTTTCAGTGCTCTGGTATCGATCCTCTCAAACTAACTCTTGGTGAATAGGTGAATAAGCAAATTTCCCAAAATGTAGAACTGTTCCATTAAATTACATACTGTTGAATATTGATGCAAAAAGTCAACTATTTTGTTTTAGTACAGTTTTACAGTGATATATTTGTTTTCCTTTTTCTTCTACTTCCACACAAATACTGTGCACTCGCATACACTGTCTCTACATTTTTCAGGCTCTACAAAATGTGTAGTTTTCTAACTTAATGTAACAGTTTCACATTTCATGATGCTATCTTCTCCTAACTCTTTAAAGCAAGCTGTGCTGTATTCTCGTTCATGCTATCACATACTGAGACACATATTCATGTGAGTATAGTGTAGCTGTTCTGTTCATCAATATTCAGGTGGTTACATAACTTCATCGATAACACCTCTGTTAGTCTGTGCATGGGAGGAGTGTAAGAGATCTTGATTGGTGAGTGAGAGGCAGCAGTTTGATAGACATAAAATGTAATATATCTAACAGGGTTAGGTGGAGTCTCCTTAAAGTGAGACCCTACTCCGAGGGTCTCACTTTAAAAATGTGCAAAGTCTGCACTGAAAATGTAGGCTCATTAGTCCTGTAGAACATGCCACAGGAGAAACCACTAAGTAAAGCATTCCACATTTCAATCTTGGTCTTCTTCACTTTTGTGCTGTTTTTAACAATGTTCAACAGCCTTGCCTGCTACGAAGATTTTTTAACCATAACTCTTTGAATATGCCAAACCATTATGATCCCAAGAACATAGGAGAGACCGTCAACTTGTCCTACCTATACCTACTAGTCTTTCCTAGAGAAATCAGCTTGGATCAGAAAGGGATAAAATACTGTACAGTGCATCTTGTCATGCAGGAGCCAGACTGTTTCGGTCTCCAGGGGTGTCATTAGTGCGCATCCGATATGTGGGGTTTTAGCCATGACTGGGTGGCCTGCTGTGCGCATGCGTTCTTCCAGACTTGGGCCCCACACCCTGCCTGCTGCTACAGCCCACCAGCTCACAGGACACCCGAGGGAGCACCCTGTCTGGTATCGGGGAGCACCAAAGCCTTCAGCACACAGACATATCTCTATATTATTTTCTCCCCATCCTATCTTCCTTTCTGCTCTTTCTTCAGGCCCTCTCCATTGTGCCGCCATTTTTCACCATTTTCAGACTTTCCAGACAGGCTCAAGCCTCTTCTATGATGAATGTCTTTAATAATCTCTTTTCAATCTCAGGAGGAGGAAAGGGGTGGGAGCCAATTTAGAACTATCGCCCTGACGGGAGAGACTGTCAGCCCATGGCTGCCCAGAGGTAATGGTGCTGAAATGGATTCCTGCTACAAGCGCAGAGGTGGAGATAATTGGTGATGCTTGCGTGTTCAGTGGTTGCACTCTGCTTTCCCTAGCTGGCTAGTTGTGTCGCTGTCTGGCTGGGATGAGCGTCTGCAGGGGCCCCGTTATGTGTCCCTTACTAAGCCTGCAGAGCAGACGAAATGCCACTGCTGATAAACTCTGGCCATGAAGACGCATGGTCTTATGCCGCTCAGCTGTTACTATGGCACTGTGTCTTGTCTGCTAAGCCCTTCCCATCAGATCAGTGTTCTGCTCTCTTCCATCTGTCCTCAGAGCCTCATGCTAAAAACGGGCTGAACAGTAGGTCAGTGTGATGCTTTTTAGAAACGACAAAAGTCAGCTAACTTATTGCCAAATTACAGCAAAATCCAGCATGCAACATATATTAGAGATGACAGTGACAAAGAGCAGGCCGATCCCTTTTACACAGAGCAGATAAATCTCAAAAAAACTGGAAGAAAAATTCCACCATTTAATGTTTTTTGCCTTACAAACTGATAAAATGTGTCAGTGAATTAATAGCTTGTGTGAGAGCACCATGGGCTCAACATAAAACTTATAGCAGTGTGCTATCAACAAGATCGCTGCCTCCCTCTCCTGCTTGTCTTTTGAAAGCAACAAGCACAGTAACGACTGGTTTCAGAGAAACATTTTCAGTCGATCACTTAACCTGTTTTCGTCTTTACGTCTGCATATTGGATTGTATGAAGCTTACTAACTGCGTCTCGTATCTTAGCCGAGGCTGTCAATAATGGCTAACAGGTGCACCTTTGAAAAGCCAAGCTGAGGATAGAGCGTGTCGATGTGGCATCAGTAATCCATCTCACGCAGAGTCACTTGTCAATGCCTCCGGACCTGTGGGGTCGCTTTTAGAGAACCACACTGTGCAATCAAATGAGAATGGGCTAAATTGAATAAGGGCTAGCTCATTCTGGAGGTGTAGAGATAGGTTTCCTGGGATCCCTGCAGAACACACAGTTAGGTCTGCAGTAACATCAGTCAGACAGCAATTACAGAAGCGCATAATGCATAACACAAGGGTGAGATGAGCATCTGTTTCAAGCAGGAAGTGTGTTAGCAGAAGAAAAAGCAGTCTATAGTTTAATCTGCACAAAGCATCCATGACAGTTCGGCACTGAATCAAAGGCTTAAAGAAAGTAAATATACTGTCTTCATATGAAAACTGTAGATTTACAGTATAGCTTTAAATTTGGTGGGCTTGTACTGGATGTGCCTAGGATGATGTTTCTATAAGAATGTACTACTGGGGAGGGGGACCAGATGACCTCAATACATGTCATTATCATACCACAGTTTTCTGTCAACAGAGCCTGTCATATCACTGTGTGCTCCACCAACTCAGTCACACAGCAAATGGTGACTGTGGCATCGTGCAGCAGATTCACTGAGCTGCTGTCAGGAGTGTTGACAGTCTTCATTATGGGTGAGGATGGTGGTAATCTGTGGTTTCTGGTAAGTGCAGTGCAAAACCTGCAGATAATTTAACAAAGAAACATATGGATTGTTACCTTCACTTTGAATCATTAATGTTTATTCTGGTCTTTTGTGTTTACTTTTGGATCACGTTCCTTTAAAATTAAATGAAAGGTGTACATTTTCATATTTGAAGCCATCTAGATAGATAATCTACATTATTCCTGACTCTGATCTGAGCTTGGTAAAAATGCATTTTCACAATATGCATCCAGGACGGAAAAAAATGTACAAGACAAACTTCATCTGGATAAACTGCCCTCATATCCGATATTTAACTATCACATTAAAAAAATTATAAATTAGGAATGTAACTGTTTTAAATAGTCAAGTTTTATGTCACTCATATTTTCAGATGCTGTTTTGTTATGTTGAATGTGTTTGATATAAATGAATGTTTTTTATGTAACTTTGTGACAAATTGTACCATTTTGGTTGGTGGTTCAATCCTTGGCTCCTCCAGATTGCATGTCGAAGTGTCCTTGGGCTGAACCCCAAATTGCTCCCATGAGTGTGTGAGTGGGCGAGTGAGCATTAGAAACATTTTGTAAAGCACTTTGGAGAAAAAAAGCACTACTTCACTCCTGATGAGCAGGTTGGCACCTTGCACGGCAGCCTCTGCCATCAGTGTATGAATGTATGTGTGAATGGATGGATGAAAATATGTAAAGTGCTATATAAACGCAGCCCATTTACCCTTTAACCATTCATAACCATCATTCCAGGATATACGACATGTTGGAGATTCCTCTCTCTTAAGGTTATTAGGTTTATTTGTTTGCATAGCACTTTTTATACAGTGTATGTAACTCAAGGTGCTGTACAAATTAGAGAAACATAACATATATTAAAAATCAGACATTAATGTGCACTTTGGCAATAAACGTTTATAGGTTTCAAGCATTCAGTCCACTACTTCAGCCCAGACTAAAATATCTCTACAACCCTTGAAAGGATTGCCATTCAGTTTGGCAGAAATATTCATGTTGCCATTATAACTTAAGTGATATTCTGACTTTTTCTCCCATGACTTCATCAGGTCAAAATATGAATTTGTCCAGTACTTTGGTTTGTATACAAATATCTGCACAGCTAATAACAATCCCATTTGCCTCAGCTGTAGTTTATGGTTCCTGCTGATAAATGTTAGAATTTTAGCACACTAAACTAAGTTAATGAACATGGCAGTTATTTCCTGTGTAACATTAGCAAGCACTGTGAGCATGTTAGCACTAATGTTAGCATTTGGCTCAAAGCACAGCCTCTGAGTGACACTGCCATAGCAACAGACTCTTTTCCTTGTTTAAATGAACCCATAATCTAATAGCAGATAAGAGTTTTTAAGTATGCTAAAAGCAATTTCCATCTTGTGTGTATTCCATTTAAACCTTAGACAGAGCCACTGTATGTCCATGTCAAAGCCACAGTTTATTAAATAAATATCAATTATCTCATTATGTTTGAAAGAAGCTCCCAGAATATCCAGTATGTAAGCATTAAAGTCACCCACCAAGGTGATGTCGGTTCAAATAAATTACTTTCAGAAAGCATGTACCTACAAGTTTCTGGCCACCAACCAAAACATATTTAGAGCAAATTGCTTGTCAAGAAGATAAATGCAGCAGCAGAGTGAGAGAGGACTGTTTCCACAGTTATTCTTCGCTAACTTTTCTTGTGGCATGCCTGCACGCACGCACACACACACACACACACACACACACACACACACACACACACACACACACACACACACACACACACACACACACACACACACACACACACACACAGAAATGGTGCCAATTATAGTAACTGTGTGATGAGGTTTCTCATACTGAGCCCCATGCTACCTTTGCCTCTAATCCTTTGTTATTAATTATATCTTCAACAAGCCTACACAGTTCTTGTGGTGTCAGCACCGAGTATCCATGGCAACAGCCGGTTGGTCCCAGCTCTCAGGGATGCACACACTCTGCTGCCTGACAAAACCATGCCTCTCTGCAAAGATGCTTTTCTGACAAGACGAATAACTCAACTGTAGAAATTTTTATAATAAAATTCAAGTTAATCCAGCCCCTTCCTTAAATGTTGTGCATTAATTCTGCTCTTCAGTGTCTAGGCAGGGAACAATACTCATAGCATTACCATGGTGACCAAACTAGTGCAGATGCCTGTTGCTAAACTCAAACACCACAGGCGAGACTTAACTTGTGTTTTCGTAAAGTACAAATTAATGCAGAACTTTTAACAATTTCACCAGGTGAAATAAGACGAACAAATTAAGACAATTACTGAAAGTCTACACTGAATTTATACTCAGTGAGTATAAAACACAGATATACTTAAGATTTTTATACTCTTACACCCCCCCCCCCAAAAAAAAAAAATCTCTTTTTATACTGCATATAACCCAGGGGAGATGTAGAGCTGCAACTATTAGTAAACCAATTTTTGAGTCAATTTACCATTTAAGTCATTTGTAAAAAATTTTTAAAAAAGATGTTAAAATGATCTTGTTCCTGCTTATTAAATGTGAATATTTTCTAGTTTATTTAATCTTCTACAACAGTAAACTGAAGCTCTCTAGGTTGTGGACTGTTGGTCGGGACAAAACAAGACATTTTAGTTCGCATCTTGGGCTTTGTGAAACCACAATCAACATAATCAGTTAATCAAGAAAATAATCAACAGAATAATGAAAATAATTGTTAGTTACAGCCCTTGTGAGATATTATAGTCCAAGAACAATAAACCTCAGATGTTTTTAATATATCTGGTACAGCAGGCAATATCTCATTAACTTCCCATTAGGCTTAATGTTGGAGAGAGGGGTGATTTGCATTTTGTTGTTCTCGTTGTGCTCGGCAGTGATATTTTGGTACCTGGAAATATGGGCCGAGTGGGAGCCCAGTTATATCAAAAGAAGAAAGTACTTCAAAGCATACACTTTGTAAGATTGTATATTTTTATGTATTTATGTAATACTTTATGATCAGCTACACTTTAAAGTCTAAATGCTGTTTCCTGGTTATATTTTACCCTCTTTGTTGCTCTAATACTATGTTTTGATAGTTCCTCTTCTCGAGTAAATCTCATTTTAGTTAAGCAGGAGCGCCCCCTTGTTGCTCATCTTGTTACATACATGTAAGATTAGAGTCACTCTCTATTAGCTGAGCACTGAGGAACACAAGATTTAATGACAGGACAGATCTGGTTAGAGATGCTGACGTTTGACTGTAACTGGTTTGCTTTCACAGAAAAGTGACTCTCCTCCGAACGAGCGGTTAAAGGGCAAACAAGCTGCGCTTAAAGCATCGATGGCACCATCTACTGCTGAGATGCACAAAGACAAATTCAGCCACTTGGGTCCCTTCCACATTCCTTTATTCATCAAACCACATCCTCTTTATTAAGTACAGTCAGCATTAGGGGTAGATTATGTGAAAGGCAAGACAGAAGTAAAAAAAATAAGAGCACTGAAGTGGTGGAAATATAAAGTTACTGTTAAAACATGAATAGAATCAATGCAAACAACAGAGACAATATAGATATCCATACATATTTATGATATTCTTGCACTATGAAATAAATATAGATGGAATCACAAAACATACATGCATATATAGTCGTATACAAACAGGATAACATACATAACATACAAGTTCAGAAAAGTTCTTTTACAGTATTGCCTGATGTACAGGTACAGTGTCAAAGCGTAAACACTTCACAGAACATGACTGTTCTGGGGGAAAGCCTGGGGAAAAATACAAAGTGTAACTTTTATGTAGTTTGTGTGCAGCAACAGCAAAGACAGTAACCAAGAAAGACAGCATAAGCTTTTTCTGAAAGTTTTAGAGGCTGTACCCTGATATCCCTTTCAAACTTACAGCCCAAATATTTATGGGCCCTATTATTAAGCCAGATTATTGCAGACCAAAAATGTAGGACATTTTTGTTGCAGTTTTTTTAAGGTTATGGATGATCTTGTGCGTCAAAAAGCAGCAGAAACATTTCTTGGCCCTCATGATACTTAATATGTCATTGACCATTAGCCAAAAACCATGATATATAAAAGATACGTGTCTATGGTATAAAATTGTAAAGACAATAACATGAACTCCTATGAAAAAGAGAGTAAACCTTTCTGAAAGGTAAACATGTACACAGATATGGTTAAAAGGCACAGACAGGCAAAGACTTCTTCAAAACAGTATTTCAGTTAAATAATGCACCTAGTGTTAACCTCACTTTGAAAAGATGTTCTCTCACTCAGCAATTATACTACATCATGAAGAAAATAGTAGAAAATACTAGAAAAAGCTTTACAAAGCTCCAATGTATTAAAGACTCTCTAAAAAGTTCCTGTTTTCAATTTGACAGAATGCAGCCATTTTAGAACAAAATCTATCCATTGCAGGTGACAACGTAGTGCATATTTAATATTTTAACTATTTTTAGATTATACCCTCCTTCTGTTATAAGATCACTCTTTTTTTGCCGGCTGCTCAATGAGTTTCCCCTTGTGGTACTTCTGTCCGATCCCGTAGGGGACGTGTGCAGCTATGGTTCCCAGTTCCTTGGCCCCTTCAATGTGGAACATCTGGTCGTCGAAGAAGATGTGCGGTTTTATCTTCTCCAGGAGGGGCCCTTTAGGAGCTCCGGCCAGGAAGAGGGCCTCGTCGATTTCCAGGCCCCAGCTACGGAGGGTCTTCAGGACACGAGCTCCTGAGCTGGCAGCGCTGCGGGCTGTGACCAGGAACGTCCGGATGGGACATTCCAAACGCTGGTTCTTAGCGTAGAATTTTCTCTGGAGCTTCCCCAAAGCCTCCAGGAAACACTTTAAGGGACCCTAAAAGCGTCAAAGGATCAAGGTCATTCAAAAGGTTTTTAGCACAGACGATGAGGCGCACAAGTACAGAAAGACAGACGGATACATAAAATATGGGACAGCAAATCACAAGGCTCATGAAAGTCAAGGACGGTATCATTATCAAGACAGCATCTGTATATTCTAGTTTATGGCAATTGAATGAATACATCTGGAATCTGTGAAGAACAAAAAAATCAAATCAAATCAAACAACAGTGCCTTGAACTAATCTTCTTGAACTAACTTAGCTTCTTTAAAACCAGCAGAGCAGGTTTCTAAACCCTGCAGATATTTCCCACAGCCTGATCTGCATGTTTTGCTCCATACAAGTCTAGTTGAGACAGCACCAGATTTAAAGCCAAGCAAAGCAAAGATGCACTTCATACTCAATGTACATTCGCCAAATGCCAAATCCATGAGGAATCATATAGGGTTCCGCTGAAGACAGAAATATTTGGACACAAGTCAATGCTGGTCAGTCAGTAGTATGTTTGTGTGTAGTTACCACTTTTTTACCAAACATGGTTATACACACAAAAGCTATCCATAGAAACCCAGACTGAGGCATTTGTTCGGGGGCATAAATGACAGGGTTAAATATTACGTCTGATGCACGCTTTCTACGTAGCTGTGGTTAGAGAGAGTAATCTTAATCCTTGTATCAAGAATCAAGAATTATGAATATGTATATTTTGGATATACTGCACATTATGTCTCTATCTGTGAGATGTATGTGATGGTTAAGTCCATAGAAACAATCAGTTACCTGAGCAAGAGGTTTGTTCTCAAACTCCTTCTCGTGCTCAAAGAAAGTGTCCAGGCCGTGTTTCTTCACAATGATCTCTGACTCATCTGAGAAGAGGACGGCATCGCCATCGAACGCCACTCTCAGCTGAGTTTCACTCAGCTCAATCTGCTTCTCGGGCATAAACATTGTGGCAGCTGCAATGCCTGAAGGAAGGGAGACAAGCAATGATTAAAAATGATGCTTTTGTAAATTTATGGATCGCTTTATATCATGTCATCTTGTTAGATCTGTGTTTCACTGAAAGTTGGAACACATTTGGCAACAGTAAAAGGTTTTTTGGAAAAAAAGGATATGACAATAAACACTTGGTGGCATGAGCTCTGAATTCAGTGGCAGCATAATAACCTACCGTATGAGTGCACAGTCTGTCTACATGGTCGTTCACAAGCAAGGACAATTGTGAAATTACATTTTAGAGATTTGTTAGTGGCTAAACAGAATGTCACACTTCTCCTGTGATGAAAGGCTGTCAACTAAATGTGTTACAAACAAATATGCGGGTGAAAAAATCTACAGTTTCAGATTGGCCTCATTTTGGACACCTTGTATGCTGGAGGCAGCGTTAACATGTATCACACGTATGAGGACAAATGTGGACATGGAGAACTCATTTGAACGATTTAACATTTGAGTCTGACAGCGATGAACAATTATAGTGTTGATGTATGTGTCGATTTTTTGGGACTAATCATTTAGATTTTAAATATAATGGTACTGAAAATTGGGGAAAATTCCCATAAGCTTTCCCCAATTTTCAATCTTTTGTTTTGTGCACACTCAACACTTAAAACCCCCAAAACAGCCCATTACCAATGCAAAAAGATTTAGCATTTCTTTTCTTGATATACAACTCAATTCATTAATCCAACTTGTTTTCTTTCAATCAACTAATCAATTATGTCAGCTTTGTGTGTATACAGCAGGGAGCCATAAATCACACGCCGTCTCCAACCAGCTCCTTCCTGCTGAACAGCGGGGGGTCAAAATTTTCCCTCGGCAGTGTGAATGAGTCACACACGCGAGTCAACATGCAAGTGTGTAAATTTTAGTACAAAATCGTTTTCAGGCTGCTGCTGAGGTAAGCATCAGCATCACGTACCTTCTTCTATAGCCTTGGTGACTTTGTCTGAGTCCTTAGAAAGGTAAAGATTTGTCATGTAAGCCTTCAGGTAGCCTGTAGGACTTTTTCCTCCCGTCATACAGAATCTCTCTATGGTCAAATCTGAAAGAACAGAAGGCATGTTGGAGATGTGTGAAGAAACAAAGAGTGTTCTGATTACACTGTAACAGCTCTTCTTCATTTCTAGTGTGTCATTACTACACAGAGTGTTGTTCTTGATTATGTCTGATGCGGCAGCAGGCGAGCCGACACCACACTACACAATCTACAATGTTTAGTATAGCACTCAGCATACCGTAGTGATTAATGCTGTTTATGAGGCGCACTCCAACTTGGGCATGGTTGTTAGTCATTAAGACGATGTCAAACAACTCCTCATTCTCTGTGTAGAGCTCCCTCAGTCGAGTGTTGACATTCATCAGCGCCTGCATGAGAGGACGGACTGTTTTACTAAGAAAGGCAGGATATTGTCTCAGAGGGTTTAACAGGAGGTTACAACACAAATATTACAACATTTAAACCACAACTCTTTTTGTTGTTGAGTGACACAATAGATGGATTCCTGAAAAAGGAGAACTGAGGCATTAAAAATACATAGAAATTAATTTATATGTCACACCAGCTTTCATCAGGGTGTTTTGTACATGTATGGACATGCACTGTACAGCTTAATACAGCCAATAAACTGTGTGGGTTGATAAATCAACCCATGTTGGTTTATCACAAGTATTTTGTGATCTGTGTATGTCAGCTGATAAGTAACAATTGGGACATATGTCTAACAGGTTTTATAAACTATCAAACACAGATAACAGCTTAAATATCCAGAAATGCTTGAAAACATACATAGTTCCCTAAAAATGAACTGTATTGTGCAATTAGGGAAACTCAATATACTGTACATTCCTTATAGGTGTTGCAAAATCACATGTTGCTAATGAACATATTTGGCAAAATATACTTTACAGTCCACGATGTATTGTTCAAGTTTATCACTTACATATCAAATCATTGCAATGAAATAAATTTCCTTTCAGAATTGTGTTCTTTCTTAAACAGGCTTTTGTAAACATTTCACCATGATGTGACCAAACAGGTAGCTCCAGGTCTGGAAAGTGAAGCCAATGTGAAAGTGACTTAAACCTGTATTCTCTCTAATGGCCAGCAGGGGGCGACTCAAGTGCTCCAACAAAAGGTCAGATAGTATAGAAGTCTATGAGAAAATGACCCTACCTTTCACTTGATTTATTACCTCATTAAAAACTTTCCTAATGAGTTTGTAGCTCCAATCAATAGTTTCAGGTACTCAGCAATACAGCAAGAAAAACAAGGCAGGCTATGGGAGGCAGGCTTAGGGCATAGTTACATTGTAGTTGACAAGTCACTACCACAGCAACAATGCTGGTTAGGTAACGTAACCATGGTGTAACCCCAGAGTCAAAGAGTATAGGCTGTATTTTAGTCTGTTTTCAGTTCATGAATGTTTTTCACATTTCTCATTAGCATTATCGCAGTTAACCATGCTAGCAGCTAGCATTTGGGTCACATCCACCCTTCAAATATGGTCACATCTGGCTCTAAAAAAATAAAATGGCGACAGTTAAAATGCCAAACTTGAGTCTTCAAAACAGGAGTCCACAAACCACTGGGTGACATCATGATGGCTACGTTAATTATTCTTATTCATTTAAAAACTCCACAAATCAGACAAATGTAATTATTTTAACATAGATCATTTGAAAACAGAAAATGAATAATTCCCAAGAGTTAATTCTGTCTTATTTCATACTTGGAGTTTAACTGATGATGTCAGGTGACGGTGAAAAATGAGCATTAGTCACAATAATCACATATTAGTATGTTAATACAATGTACAGCCACCATTAAGAACTGCAGAAAACAATAACGTATATTAATCAAAAGGAGACAGCCACAGGGTGCACATGGAGTCTGTTGCCAACTGAGGTGACGGGTCTGTCTGTATGCACTCATTAGATCCAATTACAGCCTGAGTAGTTGTACAACAGCCAGCTATTTTACAATAACAAGGCAATCACTCTGCCTATGATGTTCCCATATTCTAGGATGATAATACCCATCAACACTCTGCTAAACAATGTCAAGAGTGGTCTGATGAACAACAGGCCCGCTCAATAACAGCTCCGAACATTAATCGGCATTTATGGGTTGATGCAGAATGAGAACGCTGTCATCCTTTAAAGAAATGTCAGCTTTTCTTGACAAATGATGTGATTTCATGACTTGTATGACAGCACTCAAAGAAGTTTTAAAGGCAAAGAGGGTCTTTAATATCATGTCACTGATTTCAATGCATTGTTAGGTGTTTCCCTTATTTTGTCAAGGCTCTGAAGCTATTTGTAGGAGTTCAAAGATATATTGTATTTATATGATTTATATGAGTAATTTTAGTGAGTAGATTTATTTTGTCAGTGGATATCATGTGGGATCAACTGCATCTTTGATAAATAGAGACCCATCATTACGTAAAGTCCCCCCTCCACTCATATATATATATATATATATATATATATATATATATATATATATATATATATACTGATATATCTATAAGCCAATATTAGCCGATAATATTGGTTACAGGCTACCAGGCTCCCACATCTGATAAGATGTTTGGATTTAGATGTTTTAGATGTTTGTATGAAACCCATGTCCAAAAGAGTCATACATTCTGTCACTGTGTTACTTATGAATGGAATTATAGTGAAAATAAATGATTCCCCTTTTTGCTAGGGATCCTTTGGAAACCGCTCATGGACTCCTTTGAGAACTATCACTTTAAATGAAATTAGTTTCTTGATTGCAGAGGACCTGCCGATGCTAAAAGCCAAAAATACCTGTCTGTACATGACTTACTAAGGTGTGCATCATGAATTCCAAAGTCTCTTTATAGAAAAAGACTCTAGATGTGAAAGCAGAAATCCATTAGCAGATATAATGAAATGCACTTCTCTGACTTTTCCCTGGTGTGGCCTATCATAACAGCCTGCTTTATAAGTGCATTTCAGTGACCACACCCTGCACACACCTCGCAGAGACAATATCCAGCCTACCTTGACGAAGGGAAAAGCAACTCCTGGCTTCAGGGGCTCGTTCTCGTGTTCTACCTGATAAGCCACATATTTCTCCATTCCTTCCTCCTCATAGATCTTCCTCTCTACCACCATGTTGAAGAGGGTGCGAGAGGAAACTGCGATGGTAACAGCATTCCTGGGTTTGGGCTATTAGAGGGGAGCAGAAGAGGTGGGGCGGGAAGAAAATAAACGAGTGTAACACTGGGCTTGTTTTTAGAGACAAAGTTCGAGTCTAAGGATAAAAAACATACCGGTACTCACAGGTCTGGGTTTGTTTGTTTTGAGGTTGTCAAAGAAAGCTTTGGCCGCGGCCCAGTCTTTTTCTTCTCCGCTGTCTACGGTATCAGTCGTATCGCTTGGCTTTATTTCGCTCATTGTTATAAACGTGTGGTACTCTTTGAAAACTAAACACACCCTGAAAAAGGTGAGATAGCTACAGGAAGAAAACTTTCCGGAAATGTATGAAGTTTAAGGGGAACGCCTGGTGGGTGTGTCTTCAAGCTGTGACGTAAGCAGGTCTGGGCACCACAAGTAAGAGTGAGAGAGAGAGAGAGAGAGAGAGAGAGAGAGAGAGAGAGAGAGAGAGAGAGAGAGAGAGAGAGAGAGAGAGAGAGATAGATTGACAGAAGTATTTGGACACCTATTTTATATAACATAACTTCGTGGCAACATTTTTATCAATATGACACAAAACAGACAGGAAAAAAAAATAAAAACGTTTTCTGAGTTGTGTTTGGATGAACTTACCTGAGCCCTGAGCTCTGTCCTATCCAGCATCTTTGAGATAAACAGGAATGGTGACAGCCAGACAGCCCTTATTACCCAACATCAATTGCTAATCTCACTTATGATATTGTGGTTGAATGGGAGCAAATTCCTGCATCCAGAAATCTCATGGAAAGCCTTCACAGTAGAGTAGCCTACACATTCATCAACAATCACTTTGTGCATGTGTTTAATATTCTGGTATCCACATGTCTTTTTCTGGTTGTTCAGGTGTCCACATACGTTTGGCTATATAGTTTATAAGAGCTTTGAATCAGTGATGTACGGCTCAATAACAATATGACCTCCACATATGACCTTCATGCAGTAGACGTGGGACCTTTGAGGCCCCTAAGGGTCTGGTGTAAATCCAGTCTTGGATCAGAGAGGATGTAATAAGTAATGTAACTATTTCAGTTACTTAATCAAAGTATTGTAAGTATTACATTTGATTACTTTATGATTACTTTTCTAATTTTCTAAAAAATGTTTTCAGCTGTTAGGGTAAGTGTACCCATTAAGCCCACCGAAATCTAAGATAAGGTGTTTTTCATGGATACTGACATTATTTAAAAGGGAGATCATTTCTTATAAAGGAAAATTTCTCTCTCATTTGAAAATGTATTCATTAGTTCATGTAGATTTTAGATAATAAAGTAAAGATATTTTATGAAAAAAGTCAAAAGTCTGGCATGGGCTTAATTGGTACTGTGACACCATGTAAGCCCATGTGTGCTACACATAAGCCCACGTCAAGATTGATTTACAAAATATTAAAAAACATTGATATCAAATAATTAGGACAGTAATATATGTATTTAGTAACATGTTAAATATTTAAAAAATGGGGAAATAAACAGCCTGAGCAAAATCTTAAAGGTCTGACTTGTCTGATGTAACCCCCTTTGTAAACATCAACATTTTCATTAGTAACTGTAATTTAATTACACATTTTCTCAGTAACTTTAAAGGATTACAGTTATATTTATTTTCTAATTAAATTACCTAACGCTGTTACCATTAACTAGTTTTTAATCTTTGGAAAAATACACTAAAACTTCAGATCTGTACAATCTACTCAATATGTAAAGCATAAAGTGTCCACAAGTCTGTCAGAGTCCTGTCACAGTGTTTGTATCCTACTGTGTGTGTACCTTTATCTCATCCATACGAATGTCACATTGAACTTATTGTAAATCTATATTGCATACGGTATTGCATAATGCATTCAGGGAGGAATGACATGATAAACAAAGATGTGACTTTCTTGTTATGTTGCCTCCACTACCACGTTGGAATAAATTATACTCTTGTGAATTATTTATAGCCTATAAATATTTATTTTCATGTTCTTAAAGATCAGCCGCATCAGCCTCTAATGTAGTGCACAAATGACAAATGCGTATACAATCTTTTTTTCTGTCACACACACACACACACACACACACACACACACACACACACACACACACACACACACACACACACACACACACACACACACACTGTCCACCGGCACATGAATGACCTCCCTCCTCCATCACACCCCCCACCCCCAGAGTTGGTAGAGTCCGGGACGGAGCATCATGGCGATAGACGGTAAGTACTCTCTCTCTCTCAGGTGTCCTACAGTGACTCGTGTTAAACTTTGCTCTGGACAGAATAAAAAACGCTGTTTAAAACTCACATTTTTATATTCACCGAGTCTGTTATCTTTTATCCAGTGTTTTTTCTATTGAACCATGCCGTGAGTACCGCAGTGCTCCGGGGCTGATGCTGAAGCGCGGACAGCCGCACTGATGCGGGAGTGTTGTGATCCCTTCATGGGATGCGTGCGTGCTAAAGTGGTGCTGAAGTGGACAGAGACACAGATAGTCCCTGTGCTTTAAGTGGCCGAGTCACGGTTAAAGACATTAGCGATATAACTGACTGAGACACACCTGTGACCATACCGTAGCTTTCCACTTTAACCAAAAAATCACGCGCTTCTACTCGCGTATCACATGGCAACCACTTTGTTTTGCGACAGTTAAAGAACTACATTAGTCAGCGGATGAATACAGAGTCATTTTATCAATCAAATGCTCGCGCTATTGATGTATTCTGTATTATCTAAGCTAGAGTGGTGCGTATATGGAATATAGCAGCCTGTATGCCGATGGAGGAGTGTCTCTTTAAGGTTTTAGTGAAAGTGACCGGAACACATCACCGAGAGGGATGCTGGAGAAAGAGTCAGCGCGTGCATTCATTGTCCCCCTGTCCCGTTATAGACGAGAATCCTTACCGTGTCACGTGCAGTCATGCGTGCACACGGCTGATACATGGTGACACCTGAGAGAGAGGAGACATACAGACGCACCAGCAGCGGGGCCTGACGGTGGGCACTGGTGGTAGCTGGCATGCATGTGGAAATATCTGGAGCAGCATGTTCTTACATTTGAATTGCTGACAGCTACGTCTTTAATTAGATACTCCATACTGTCTATCTTAAATGTGAACGCCGTCCAACTATTGGCTCTACGCACTTCATAGAGTGGGGTCAACATGTGATTTTATTGTTATCCATCATTAAAGGGGCACGCCACCACTTCATTTTTTTTACACATAATGCCAGCTTTCTAAAGTCTGAGAAAATAACTGATAATGTCATAAGGATTATATTGGAGACTTCAACTATTTGACTGAAAACCTTCATTTAGTAACAGGCAGGGGAGGTATCTGAACGATGATTTCAAGTTGCACCATGGAAATTGTAGGATTCAACATTTTTGGAGCTGGACCAATACTAAGGGGATCAAAACACTGGATATCTTAGCTTCTTCTGCTCCGATTTTGACTCTGTTTTCAGCTTTGTGAAAGTTGAACACCTTTAAATTTGTATTTTGACCAGTCAAAATGTAATTAGAGATTTTTTTCAATAGGTTTTAATTAATTGTAAGTGCTTTGTGGAGAGAGACGTGACTCCTGTTGATGTATGGAACGTTAAAAGGGCTTATCATACTGTAATAGTGTTGCACTTTTTTATGGGACATAATCAGATTTAAATTTTTAGGATAACATTAAATAAGTAGAAACTGTCAGACAAGATTCATGTCAGGTCATGTCAGACCATTTTTCTCTAAACAGTTTTGATTTGTTATATGGCTTCTTCTTATAATTTACCTTTTTCTCAGCAAACAATCTGACTTCTCAGAGCAGGAAACTCACAGATGGTAGCCTACTAATAACTTTAACGATGCCCCTGTTCTGTTCAAGTGTTCCAGTAAGTCATTACAGTGAGCCAGAACACAAAGACCCTGAAACTGAGGCAGATAAATTGAATTTATGCAGCCATCATTAATTTTATTATTAACACCTGCGCTTTTCCTAAAGCGACATGCCGAAATGCTTTCCATAAAGACGGCAGCCTAATATCTTGTGAATACTCATTACTGCAATTTCCCCTGAATCGTTAACAAGGGATGTTTTACTGTAACAATTTTTGGTTTTCCTTGAATATATTGTATTTTTTGGTGTTCACATTTTTACACATAAAATAATGATAGCATAAGTAAAACAAACCAGAAAAAACATTAAGAAAAACAAACAAACATGCAGGAAAAACAAAAGTGTTTTCATATCTGGTCGTCATCATTTTTCCATTACCAAATCCACTGCCCTAACAACAACACATTTTCATTTTTTGTATGACACTCAACTACTGTCCAAAGTTACCTGAGATTATAAGAAAAACAGTAGTCAGAGTATTACCGATTGCTGCATTTTGGCAAGCTTTTCATCTTTGCATGAATAGCCAAAAGAGAGTTTCCTGCATTAAGTGAATTGGTCCAGAAAGCAACTGTCTGCCTGTCTGACAGAAGACAATTCAGCCTCAGAGTTTTCTCTTTGCTCTGGCTTTGAGTCATCGCCTCAGACCACTTTCCGGCATCCAATCCTTGATGTGAGGGCAATGATACGATACGAGTCCATCGAGAATCACATTTTACAAGGGGAGCTCTGCAGGAGAAAAATATTCAATATAAGTGGTAGTGGTTTAAAATATTCAGCCACCATCTTTTCCCAAATTTCTCCTTCTTAGACCGGTACAGAAACTAAAGATCTGCTCCCGTCATGCTCTTAACTGGAGACACATGAATTATTAATACTGAAGTGTTGAGCCAAGAGACATAATGTGTAAGTGCATAAGCCTGTGAGTGTATGAATGTGTGTCAGAGTGATACAAGTGTCATTATACCTAATTACCTTAAGCCTCAGAGGGATTATAGAAACTGATGGTAATAACCACCAAGTAATGTAACGACCACCAGATAATGTAATGACATGTAATAAATTGACACAGTAAGTGAATGCAAGGAGTTAGATCACATTATTGATGATAATTGGGTGACACCTTTAACTGATGATGCAATCATGTTAACAAGGTTGCCACAGATACTAAAAAGACACCTGCAACCAGGGCAGTGACTACCAATGAGGACACTGAGAATTTGGTGGTTTTAGCCACCTGGACAAAGTTTATATTATATGTTTAATACTTGGTTTCAGCATTTTCAAAGTCTATATAATGAATTGTTGACTACTATTAGGCCAATAAGTAATAAAGTAGATAAAGGATTCAGTTTATTCTTAGAAGGAGGCATTTAGACCTTAATGTTAGGAAATATAATTTAAAGAAACGATTTTAAGTTAATAAATATATTGTGGGAATTTTAAATAATAATAAAAAATAGTTTATAGTTTTCAAAATGTTCTGTCAGGAGCTGCCTTGTATCACCTCACTGTATCAAAAATCCTGACTACAAACTGATGTCTTATTTCAAAACTTGAAGTAATAATCACTGCATGTAATATGTATCATTTATTACATTAATGTGCTTTGGAGCTGTTTTGACCCATCTAGAGAGAGATGTTTATATTAAAAAAAAGAATTATAATGACAGTTATTGCTGCCATAGAGATGGTTAAAGATGACCTATACTGCAACATTCGTCTTTATTTAAAGATGCTTTACCTCTGAATGTGAACAGTATCTTTAAGCAATAGATAGAAATTTTCGGGAAATACACATATCTACTTTCTAGCCAACAGTTAGATGTGTAAATTGGTGTCGCTTTTATATTGGGGGCCCGTTTGTACTGCAACATGTGATAATTTCCTCTGGTGTTAATATCGACATGTTTAACTAACGAGAGAGGTCTGTATAGGACTTATAAATCTATCTGCAGTTTGTAATCAACACTCATTTGTGAAGCAGGATGCTGGCATAATTTGCAACCTACTTACAAATCTCTGTTATGAAACGGACCTCTGTCTGTTACATATTAAGATGGAGCCAGCCGTTGGTTAGTTTAGTTTGGTAACAGGGGGAACCAGCTACAGTAGCTTGGCTCTGTCCAAAGATAAAAATCTGCCTGGCACCAAAAATAAAGCTCATTAATTAAAACAACCAAGAAATAGTTTGGCACATCAAACCCCAAATAAAACCACAACTTGTTATTTTTACTTTGTTTTTCTATTAATTAAACATGTTAATTGGTGACCGATAGAGGTGCATGTAGCTTGAGTTTGTTACCTTTAGACAGGCCAATGTTTCCAGTCTTTATGCTAAGTTAACCATCTCTTGGCTCCAGCTTTATATTTACATGAATATTAACTTTCTCATCTGCAGTAACTCAGGGCAACAAAGTTATTTCTCAAAATATTCAAAGTAGTCCTTTAAGTCTTCTTCACCTTGTTTTCACTGATATTCTACACACTCATTCATGTTCAGTATTAACCATTTGATTGTGCTTTTGTTTGTTGCAGTGAGTTAGTTTCATGCATGCTGGCATGAACATCTGCCAGCTCTGCTAACCTGAAGGCTGAACATATGTTTCCACAATACATGGAATCATATTTTAACCTATAACTCCTAACTTTTCATCTCTCTTTCTCTTCCCAGGAGGGGGGAGGAACTGTGGTGTTCATGAGCTCATCTGTGCCAGAAGAAGTAAGGCCATGTTAACAACCACGCATAAGAATACATTTTTGAGTGTTTGTTTGTTTTCACCGTGCTTGGCTACTTCTCCGCTTCATGAGTCTAAAAGCACAAGGATTAATATCTCCAAATATTAAGAAGAAACACTCCAATTGCATTTTTTCCCGATGACATCCCTGTTGATGTTTGGCGTATAGAAAGTTTCTCTATATAGATACAGAAAACATAATGTCTGTGTGTAAATTATGCATGGCGTATCAAGTTTTAGCTCACTTCAGCAAATGAAGGCAGCTGTGTGTTCATGATTTATTCATCGTGGAGGTTTTGTTTCTTATCAGACGTCCATGTGTAAGCAACATTTCCAGATTGCCCACCTACTTTTTAAACAAACCTGCCCTATAAACTACAGCAGAGTTAAGTATGCACTGGCCTAAAAACCTAAAAAATGTGATACACCATTACATGTGGGTGATCATTCTCAATGGAGAAATTAATCTCTATCTTTGTCCTTTTTAGGTGGAAACCTGACAGAATCATGTTTTTATTTGACCGAAACATTTATAAATTAGCATATGTTTCTCCGAGGTTATTATTCATTTGCAGTTTTCACATTGAATGGTTGAATGCATTTTCATGTTTGTTGGATTAATTACCTTAGAGAGTAAAAAAAAAAACAGATTGAGTCCTGAGGCTCAGTTCAGAGCCCCGAGTTCAACTTCAGTTCACATGCCATAAAAAAACAGATTTATTCAGTGATTTTTTTTCTTGTTTATTCTGTTCAGACACACAAAATGTATATGCACACCCACAGAGGGTGACATAAGGTGAAAGAGGAGGGGAGTTATAAAGGCAGAGAAAGAGAGAAGGAAGAGACAGAGAAGCAAAAAACCCCAAAACACTTTAATCAGCTCTTCTGTCAAGAGAAATATCAGATTTTCCTGTGAATGATGGGTATTACATAAAAATTATTACAAGGGGTGAGTCGTCTCAAAGGCTGGTTTCTACCGCTCCACTTTCCAGTGTACATTGAAGGAGGGATCAAGTTACCTCAGGTGTCTAAATTATTTAAGCTGTTATTGACATTTACAGAGCAGGGCCATGTATGAAGTGCCATCACACGCAAGGGCACGGGGCCATAAGCTGTTCATTTCGACAGACGGCTGCTGTGCCCGGGAATGCAGAGGTCATTCTGGCTCGACCGACAGAACTGTCAGCAGTGAGAGTTGATACGTAACCCTACCAAGTGCTGGACTGGACTAAGAGTAAGGGATTTATTACATGTCGGATTACTTCAGAGCAGGACAACTTTGTTTTTCCCCTCTTTTTAGATCATTTACTATCTATAGCAGCAGAAGTACTGGTAGTGTTTTTTTGGGAACAGCTGGCTTTAAAGAGGATATTCATTTAGGTAAGCTTCTGCTGCTACACATCTCTCCTACTTCTTTTTCCATTCTTGGGAATTTAGCATTCATCATTTTGGCAGTCTGCAGCAGACAGCAGCACTAGTTGTTAGGCTGCAGTGGTCTCTGCCTGTTGCCATGGTGAGACAAGTCTGTCCATAGTAAGTTCAGTATGTTGTCAGGAGGTTAGAGAAAGTATGCATCCATTTTTCTCCCTTCCTCATCTCATTTATTCGTTCGGGGAGATATTGCATTGTTAAGCGGCGGCTGGTGATGGTTTCTTCTGAAATGAACACCTGCTACAAACCACATGCTATTACATTTGGGCTGTGTCTGCTTCACCAGACACATTTGCCTGTAATGCACCACAGTTTTATTTATTTATTTTGTGGATTTAACCTTTATGTAACTGGAAAAGGCATGCTGAGATTGAAAAATATTTTTGAAGTGTGTTCCTTTCAAGATCAAGAGCGAAAATAACAGAATTAGAAAAAAGGGCAATTATAAAATCATTAATAAATTACCAGTTAGGGTAATATCATAAAATATCACATCATAGAAAGGGTCTCATGTGACATCTTAAAGGTGCACTAATCAACATGTTCATGTTAGCAATGGAATGAATAATATGTGTGTAGTGAGAGAGTCGTACGTAGTTGGAGAATTATCACCCGATTCCCTTTAGCTCTACAGAGCATTTTAGCATCCTTCAGCTCATTGTTTTCATTTTACAGCCCGTAACGTTAGCCCTTAAGCTAACCCTAAGGGTGGGCTAAAGACTAACAGTTTGAGTTGAAGTCTAAGTTTGGAAAAAGTTAGTTTGTGGAGTTAGAATGAAGTGAAGTTACCAGACATCTTTAGTCTGCTCCTAATATCTGCTTTTAAGGCAAGCGACTCAAGGCTACATTAGCTGTTACGTTAGCATAACAAACCCAAATCTCTTGAGTTTTATTTTGGGTACTGTAAGCACCAGAATTGTATAACAAAAAGGGGATATTTCTGTATGCTAAATCAGTAAATTTTTCTTTGAAGGCTCTGCGCATCCATGGTAAATTCACAGAGGTGATTTTAATTGTTTTAGCTGATTAAAGTTCCTCACCGGACGGTGTGGACATGTACAGTATTTCCCAGACGTTCCTGATGTCACATAATTACCATAATAGCTCCGCACAGCTTCAACCTGAGCAGAGGTCTAATTAGTAAGGATAATTGAAAACAACTGAGTGGTGCGCTTAATGGTGTATTCATGTCATGTCATCCAAACTGTAATTACGGGCAGCCGAGTGGGAAAAGCTGTTTGCGTCAACCTCCGACCTGTAATTCAGTAATTTCTGTTGGCTACAAAATGTCTACAAAAGCACCACGGTTGACAGTTCAAGGTAATTAATCCTGATTTTATAACAAATGCACAAACAGAATTGAAATCAGAATAAAGTGGTTTAGACGGTGTGTTCACGCCTGCTTTTTTCCCTTCAAAAACAGCCAAAAATATGGCTAATTTAGGCTACTTTTGGTGTGAAATCTCATAGTGTGGGCAACATATACAAATTCCTAACTGTCATATTATCTGTTACTACACATTTTACACACTAACTATATGTTGAGCATCGATAACAGTCTCGACTCGTTACTATGGGAACAATTCCCATTCTTCCTGTTCTGCTGACATGATGTGAGTGCTCACAAGTTGAAGACACGAGAATCTTTCCCATCCATGTGAACGCAACAAAGCCTATAAAACTGGTGTCATTCATAAAAATACTAAAGGATTAATTTTTGAATATGCACAAATAGTTCTGGGATCAAAAACTACCATGGCTGCATTCTGTGCCTCAAGTACTGAAACTGAAAATTCATCACCAAACCTCGCTTACAGTTCACTTCGTTTGACAAGCTGCCCTTTCCTCTGAGGCCTTTGCTCTTTAGAAATATGGTTCATGCTTCATTGTCCGCACACTACCCCTTTTCTTCAGTTATTGTAGTGTGTGTATTATAGCCTATTAAGTGCATACCCAATGCGGTTTTGCTGAGTTTACTGAGTCTTCGTTCAGTTAGATACAGTCCCTTTGAGGCTCTCATAAAAATAGCACATCTGCAGCACTGGGCTGCATGGTTACATGCAGTATGGTTGGCCTACATACAGTGCTGTAGATTGTATCTCGTATGCCTTTGAAGTGGAAAAACTACCGACTGTTTTAAGTACAATAGCTGACGCTCCCCTGACGAGACAACATTTGAAGAGTTTCGTTCCCCAAATAGGATTCTTATCATATAATGAAATTAAATGTGGTATCAAAGTAGGTCTGTTTACAGCCTCAAACGCATTCTGTTAGAAATAGCGTTTTTAGTGTGGTGTCATCAGAGTTTCTTGTCATTCATAGCTGTACAGATATTTTGTCAAATATAGAGCCATTTGGTTTTGAGTATGAGTATTACTTATGTTTTTCTGTGTTTTGATTTAGATCTTTCTCTTTTTCTGTTGTCTTCCACCCTTTTCCTTTCCCCACATCCCCTCTTCCCTCCTTCTTTCTCGCTGTTTTTCTCCTCAGTCTCTCCTGAGCTTCTGGGTGTCCTGTCTTCCATTGCAGCTTTCATGGCGTTGATGGCTCTGTTTTTTCTTTACCTCAGCAACAAGCTGTCAGTGGAGAGTCCTGACGATCTGTCACATCTCAGTGGCTATAAGAACAGCCAGCCAGGTAAAAAAAACAACACACACACTTACAGTTTTACTACAGTGGCTGCAGTTACATACATTTGGATGATAATAGGTTTTATAATAACATTCTGAAACTGTAAAAAATAACCTGCCTTTTTTGAAACCAACCTAAAAAGACAAAAAAAAACATGCTTATCTTGTAGGCTTAAAGAGATTATCAGATTATTGGAGATACACCACCAGCCTTTGATAAGACAATTTGCATCATTGTAATGTACATCTGTACTAAGTATCAAAATCCCACACATTATTAGCATAAGATGACATCAGATTAAAAGCCTGTGTATGCTTCAAATAAACTAGGTCGAATGATGTGCGGTCCAATGATTAAAGGTGTAACTCCAAATGTATATTTACCTTTTCTGATTGGCCACACGAGTCCCACTCCCTCCACAATGTATCTAACCCTAACGCGAAAAACTTTAATAAATCAATTGATGAATTGAAATTGCTTGCATGTACACATGATAATATAAGTAGTTATAAATATATATTAAGTGATTTTCAAAGAGAAGTTAAAACACTGCCTACTTTCACACCTCTGCATAACTGGAAAGTGAGTGGTTATAAGATTGTCTGTTTCATACGACAGTAAAATTATCAGGCACCTTCTTTGAAGTATACTGAGGCCTTAAATGATACGGCTGGCATTATTATTATTTTTTCTTCTTATTGTCAATAGGAATTTTAAAAAACTGAAAACAAAAACAGCACTCTGACTTCCCCAGCCTGTCTGTGGCACTCAACTCAAGCTCATTTGTTCCGACTAAAGACACAAATCTTAAAAGACACTCTAATATAAAAGGGTCACAATCTTTAAAAAAAAAAGTGCTTCAGTGATTGCATAAAACAGATGGGCACTTAGTCTTAAGGACATTGCATGAACAGGAGTAAATAGTGATTTAATTTGGGGACTATTTTCAGTGGTGGATTATGTGGTGCTCTAGTGAGTTTTTACACTGTGTATTATGAGTTTGACTCAAAATATACTTCAGTGCCAATATTCATGCTAATGAAAGAACATGTCACCCAGTGCAACAGTGTGAGTCACTCATGTATTTTTGATAGATTTGGACGACAATGGTTGTCTAGTATCAGTTAGATTTTTGGGATTAGCTGACCATGAAAATATAGACTGTCACCACACTTGTTTGATCCATGTAACACCTTTAAATCTTTATAATATTAATATTATGCATATAATTGTGGTCATTTGTTTAAACCTGTATTTGTACTTGGGAATATTGCTGAATACAAAAACACTTACAAGACATGTATTATAATCCGTACCATACCCATATTTGTGTGTGTGTGTGTGTGTGGGTGTGTAAGTGTTGGTCTCTGCACACACTGTGACACTGGCACCACACCCTGCTAACAACCACATGTCCGTGACAGTGCCTCTGATGAGCTAATCTAGTGGTCGGTGTGGTAACGGGATCCCCGGCTGAGAGATGGCCTTCTTCAAAAGCTTCCAGCAGAACCTTCCATCTGTCAACATTTCCTCCCTCTTGGACACGGTCAGCAGCCGTGTGGACGACCTGGCCAATGCTGTCAGTGATGTCACTTACGCTGTCAGTGACCAGCTGACTGAGGGGGTCACTACTATTATTCACAAGGTTCATGAGGAGGAAGATGGGGAGAACGCCAGCAGCCAGGAGTCCGGTCAAACTGCCACAGTGCATGAAGGGAAAGCCAGCAATAAAAGCATGTGGCAAATGAATAGAGACTCGGAAACGGGGAATACAGGCTCAAAAAACAACCAAACCAGTGATACAACAGAGGCAGAGTCCAATCAAAGTCAGCTGGAGTGGGAATGGAGGGATGGATGTTGGCGAGTTAAAAAGACAGAGGCTGAGATAGCGGAGGAAGAACAGAGGAAGAAAGAGGAAAAAGACCTGTGGGAGAAGAAAGAGCAGAGGAGAAAAGAAAAGAGGGAGAAGCAGCTGGAGAAAGAAGCCGATCATCAGAAAAACAAAGAGGAATCCCAAGAGGGACAGGAAGAGACCAAAGAACAAGCTGATGTTTTAGAGAAAACAGACAACATGAGTTCAAAAGACAGAAAAGCAAGTGAGAGTGGAGACCCATCCACTGCTCAGCAGAGAAGTAATGAAGGTGAGGAAAGTCCTCAATCACCTGGTGCTGAAGCTGAATTATTATCAAAACAGAAAAAAGAAAAGGGAGAGAAAGAAGAAGAGGAAGAGAGGAAGGACAGCCTCGAGAGAGAGGGAGATGATGAGGAAGAGACTGAGCTTTCCAGATCTTCCTCAAAAAGGAAAAAGAAGAAATCAGACAAGAAGAAGGAGAAAGGCGCAAAGAAATCTGAAAAAGCGTTGGATGTGGAGAAAAAGAAAGATAAAGGCAAGAAGAGCAAGAAGAAAAAGAAAGGCAACCAAGGTTAGATGACGTGCTGCTTCTTTTTCACCACAACTCTTTGGATTTCTTCTGCTTGTCTTGTTTTCAAACTCTTCACTTGTCGGAAACTTTACATTCATACCCTTAAATTCACCTTGCTGGAGTGTTGTGTGCAGGTTTCAATGGCTTCTTGACTCTTGGGATCCTCACTTTTTTTTTTTTTAAAGCACTTCACATATTATGGTTGAATGAGATAAAAGTGTGAACTAGAGTGTCTATGTGTTTTGTCCAGAGGGAGTTTTACCAGACAGTGAAGAAGACAGAGGCCCCGTGGCTGCGGCCCAACAGAACTCAACCTCAGTGTGGAACAGCAAACGCAAACAGTCCAGTGAGCAGGGAGGATATAGCAGTGAGGCCTCCAGTGAACAGGGTGAGTATGTCCACACACACTGTACTCATGTTTGGCTTTCAGTGAAGTAGTCGCATCACTTACTTCAGTAAAAGTAGAAATACCAAACTGTAACAATAGAATAGTAGAGAAATAAACACGTCCAAAAGAAAACTCACCCACCGATAGCCTACCTCTAAAACTCACTCACTTATTTTGTTTAGTTTTAAAACCAAAGTGTAACAGTGACTTATTGTAGTTTTACAGGGGGTTACATTGGTATTGTTCACTGTGATGAACAGAAAATGATGAAAATGGAAAAAAAACAATTATTTGGATGTATTGGCATGAAACATATGGGTGAAAGTTGGTTTAAATTAATGTACTTGTTTGAAAAATGTACATATTTTATTGCAAAAATAGTTAAAAAAAAGCTAAGAAAAAGATGGACTCATTCATGGGTCTGACACAGTTTGAGGTCAGTTTGACTCCATGGCAGACTGAATTTTGCATACCAAATGTGTAACTGCGCAAAGCACAGTATGTCTCCGGTAGCACTCCCTCCATATCACATTCCTGCTTCTGCATCTTTGTCAATGTCATGACAGCAGCCAACAACATCCAGAGGATAAAGAAGGATTCCTCCCTCAATGAGCTCCAGCCTCCTCCGTACCAGGACGAGGGCCCGGCCGCATGTGCGTCCTCTCGCTCTCGTTCGGAGCGGGGGGTTAGGAGGGGGTCATCCCCACAGCGCTGCGAAAGCCCCCGCTGCTCCAGTGAGGCCAGTGTGGACCAAGACACTGAGAGCTACCTCAACAAGGGCTGTGAGGAGGACATACCCAGTGACAGCACCGCAGTGCTGGGACCAGAGGTGAGAGGAAAGTTACTGTTTGTTCCCCTTTTGTGACAGGGGAACAGGAGGCAATTTGGTGGTTGTAATTTATTTAAAAGGAAAATACATCTTCCACCTGCAGGATATCTTAATACCAAAGCTGATTCAGCTCCCAGCAACATAATATATTTATATTTGTTTATTTTTCAATAATAAACCTCACTCGTGACTATTTGGAATATTAAAAACCTGATGAAAATCTGATTACAATTTGCAGCATGATCTTTGTACCTTAGCACTGTAGTGTTATAGTTTAACTCAATACGAAGGCTAATAGCATTCTTTTTTATTGTTATGATATTGGTATATCTGATATTATGTGAATTGTTGTGATATCTTAATATTTCCCTGTTCAGGATGGTTCTGGTCCTCACCTCCCCTCAGCCTACGAGCCAGAGCCACTCGCCAAATACGGCACGTTGGACGTCGCCTTCGAGTACGACTCCGGTGAGCAGTGGCTAGCCGTCACGGTCACCGCGGCAACAGACATCCCCGCTCTCAAACAGACAGGCAACATCTCATGGCAGGTCCACCTGGTCCTGCTGCCTACCAAGAAACAACGGGCCAAAACGGGAGTCCAGAGGGGCCCGTGTCCCGTCTTCACAGAAACATTCAAGTTTTCCAGGGTGGAACAGGACGCCCTGGGGGACTACGCTGTTCGCTTCCGCCTGTACAGCATCAGAAGGATGAAAAAAGAAAAGGTCCTGGGAGAGAAGGTTTTTTACCTGACTAAGCTCAACCTGCAGGGCAAAATCGCTCTACCTGTCACCCTGGAGCCCGGCTCTGAACTTACAGTGAGAACACTTTGTGAATTTTTATCTCACGCTATGCACAGTTTTGTCTGAAGCAATGGGATGTCGAATGGCCCTGAACATATCATCTGTAGACTTGTTTCTGCTATCTCTTTTCTATGTGACTTCAAATCAATTTAGGGCTGTAACTAATTATTTTATTGACTTAAAGATTGATTTCTTAGAATCCAAGTAGAGTCCTCAAATGTCTTGTGTTGTCCAACCAACAGTCCAAAGCCCAACAATATTAAGTTTACTATAATGTAAGACGAGCAGCAAATTCTCACATTTGAGAAGTTGGAGCCAACACATATTTGTAATTTTTGCTTTAGAAATACAACTTGTAATTAGCCACAACTTGATTCAACTTGTGGCTAATTAAGTAATTTCAGGTTTCTCCTGTGTGGAACAGGAATATCTGAACCCAATTTCATAACAGTTCATCCAATAGTTGTGACATATTTCCTAAAAACAAAAATGCCAACCTCAAGGGAGCACTAAAAAGTGGTGGATTGAACAAGAAAAAAACATTTTTTGTGGCTATGACTCTAAACTAAGGAAGATTTTAACATTTTCTGTAAAAATCCCTCTGTTGCTTCTTTATTCTCTCCTCTTTAAGTAACTCCCTTTGTGTGTTTCATCTTTCCAGGGTTGCGGCTCTCTGGTAAGTGTGTCTCGCAGCGTGGGAGCCGTGTCCTATCGGTCTACTGAAGACCATTCCACACCAGAGATCCTCCTGGGTCTCATATACAACTCTGCCACGGGACGATTATCCGCTGAGGTCATCCAGGGAAGCCACTTCAAAACCACAGCATCTGATAAACCTGTCAGTAAGTAGAAAAAAAGCCGCCGTGTTTAAGCATTTAATTATCGGGGGGGGTTTGTGCCAGAAAAGAGGCGTTGAGTGACGCTGTTAATATTCGGCTCAGTGAGAAAAAGAAAAAAAAGGTTGCTGGTGCACCAGACATTTATATTGGCAAAGCAGATGAGCAACACTGCCAGCAGCATGTAACAAAAACAAATAGTGCATCATTATTTTAAATGCTTCCTGGCAACACAACCACCTTTTTAATCACTGATGTGATTAAAGGTGTAGTGCTGAAACGGTTGCAGTTTGTCAGGTTTCCCATGAAAGCTGACCTGGTATGTATCACAGTCTCTCAGTGCTCAATTCTGACTGCTTCCTCTCTGTCTTCTTTCCAACTTTGTGTGCCGTGCTGTGTGCTACAGATGGTCTGTTTTGTTGTATAAAACACTTCGTAGGGGGACAGCTATATATCATGAGAGGTAAGACAGCAGCAAATTCCTTGTAATCTTTGGATTTGTGTAACTGTGTTAGAAATATTTGAATTATGTTTTATTTTGTGCTTCTTTTTAATGTCCAAAATGCCACATAATTTGATCATTGGATGAAGCTGTTTCAGGACAGAAAACACTGTTAGCACACAATCCTCAGAGGATGCAAATCTTGCTTATGTAATTTGACATTAAAGGGCAAGTTCACCCAAATTTCAACAACAGATTTTCTCACTTACTTTTTGTGGTTTCTAGCCTTGTAAAAAGATTTGGTTTTATTTGACCAGTTTATTGTACATTGAACCCTTTAAAGGAATAGTTTAACAGAGAGTTGGATTAGAAGATTGATTCCATTCTCATGTCTGTATAAAAATGAAGCCACAGCTGGGAAACATTAGCTTAGCGTAAAGGGTGGAAACAGAAGGAAACAGCTAGCCTGGCTCTGTTCAAGGGTAAAAAAAACCCCCCAACCTAACAACGCCTCCAATTAAAGTCCAATATCTGGTCATTTAACTCATATAAATCAAAGTGTAAAATCTTCAGTAGGAAGTATTTCCAATGAAAGCTGTCGACATCGAGGGCTGTGCATTATCTTGGGTAAAGAGGACTCTAATTCTGGAAAGATCTGTTTCTGTTAAATGTCATTTGTCATGTAGTAAACGCCACAAATGAACCAAATAATCTAAAGCGGCTCATATCTCAAAGCGTGCAAATGGTTAGACAGAGAGACAGAGTTCTGGTTTCTCTCATGCTTTGACTCAGCCTTGCAGGTCTAAATAGTTTTTTGATTAGTCAACAGGCATTGAGTCCAGCTATTTAAACCTCTGCTGCACAGAATGCAACACTGACTGCAATACTCATATCCATCCACTGGATGGCACTCTCTCACCATTCTCCCACCCCTCCTCCAGACACCTATGTGAAGCTGACCATGCTGGACTCCAAGGGGAAGGAGATGTCCAAGTGTAAGACGGCCGTGTGCCGCGGCCAGCCCAACCCCACCTACAAGGAGACGTTCATGTTCCAGGTGGCGCTCTTCCAGCTGTCCGAGGTGTCGCTGGTGGTGTCGGTGTTCTGCCGCCGGAGCAGCATGAGGCCCAGGGAGAAGCTGGGCTGGGTCTCCCTGGGCCTCAACAGCACCAGCGAGGACCAGCAGACCCATTGGACGGAGATGAAAGAGGCGGAGGGACAGCAGGTCTGCCACTGGCACACGCTCACCGACACATAGGAGAAATATTTAGAGAGACTCAACCTACAGTTACATTCCCATGGACATGCAGAGTTAGAAGGGAGCAGGATGCACCTTGTGAGATGATGTATGTGTGTGTGTGTGTGTGTGTGTGTGTGTGTGTGTGTGTGTGTGTGTGTGTGTGTTGGATGCAGGTGTGGGTTCACTGCCAGAGACTGCATGAATACCCTTTACTCTGAAGTACTGACTTTAATGGTAGAGGTGCTCCAGCTCCAGCTCCAGCGCTGACAGAGAAAAAAGCAACGGCAGACTGAAAAAAATAACAAAATTACAACTGAAGCAAGAACAGAAGGAAACAGTTAGATTTGATTTCCAGCGATTACGCCCACGGCAACACCTGCATGTACAGTAACTTGTTTACAATGTGAAAAAGACTTCCATGTTGCATATTATGAAACAACATTCTCCGTCTCTCTTGAATCTTGGACCAAAGAGCTCGGTCCAGGACTAGCAGACTCCTCCCTGTTTCTTCTGGGCTTCTCTGGACTTCAGCAGCCACCAGCATACCAGACATTTCTCTATGCGTCATAGCCATTGACAAGAGAGAATGCAACGAAAAAGACTGTTACAAAAAGAAAAAAAAAAGAAAAAAAAGGGCCTACAACATGCTGCAACTATGCTTACGAGCTATGCTTTGTACCGTTTGTTTACATGCACATGACATTATGCAAGTTCCATTCATCGTTATCCCCTTTTTTTGTTTGATTTTGATTATCAGTCAAATGGTTTACCACTTTTATCTTTTTTTTATTTATTTTTTTTTTAATTGTGGTCTTGCATAACTCAGTACACTATGCATCTGATGCCACTTTAAACCAGAGCGAAAAAAAAACAAACTGTTTTGTGCTCTTCCAGAATTGGACACAGCTCTGCATGCCACTGTTATCAAAGAGCAGCTTCCTTTCCTGTGTAATACAGACTGAGCCTGTTTCACCATTCAGCCTTCTGACAACTCAGCCATGTTCATTCATGTAGAAACACGGTGCTTCCCGCTGAGGAGGAATATGCAAAAGCCTGCGCAGTCCAATAAAGCCCGGCTCTTTCTCTGAGGCGGTGCCGACGCCGGTCTAGGCTGCGTCTGGCCCGCGAGGGGAGTTTAGAGGGAGCGAAATGAAATTGCAGGAAGAAAAAAAAAAGGAAAGGTAAATCATATTTTCTCATTACAAGTGAATGAAAAAGTGTGTTATTTGAAAGACTAAAAATAAACAAAAAAATTCTCTGAGAAAACTGATCATACCTGCGCTGTCTTCATCTGGAATAAAGCCAATCTTGAACTCCCCATCAGAAAAGCTTTGAATCAAAAAAATCTTCAAATGAATACTGAAGACTTGACAGCCACACCCATGTTTCAGTAAATAGAGAGAAAAAAACCTCTTCCCCTTTTCTGTTCTGGCTGAAGAGACAACTAGGGGTGTGGGACTCTTCTTTTTTAAAACTTCTGCTTGTCCCAGTGATGTCAGAGCGGGGCCCTCTCTCGTCTAGGTTAGCTTTAGTTCTCATGCATGTGATCCCAGCCTCTAATTTCTTTAAAGCAGAGACGTATTCATTAAAATGATTATTTCACAGGATGTAATGAAATCCAGATGTCTAGCGTTCCTGCCAGATAAGCAATTTGCTTTTGATTGCAGAAAAGGGAATAACAGCCACTCGAGTGCTTTCATCACAAGTTTGGCACGCTCTTTGTTACAACCAGCATTTATATATGTGGTGCTATAAGATTACGACTTGTGTACATCAAGTTATGTTTCGTTGTTAGATTTTAAGTTTTTTAACAGTGCTCTGAGGTAAAGGAATGTGTTGATGGATGAAAAAATGAGGACATGAGTCAGAGAGTGTTTTTAACAATGTTGAGAGTTTTTATTTCCATTCATCTGGCCTTCAATGGTATGTCTGATGCTGTCATCAGTCAGGTACAGCGCAAAGCAGCGTTGCAGGTGGCTGGAGCCTATCCCACAGTTGAGGATCTGATGCGGGAGCACATACTTTTCACAACTCCTTTCACCTCGCAGAGAGTGACTGCGGCCTTCCAACATGTTCCTGTTCTGAGCCACGGAAAACCAGCTGTGCCACAGATCCTAGAGGGGGGTTGATGGGGAGGGGGGAGGGATCAGGGACTGGAGGAATAGGAGGTTTTTAACTTCCAAAATACCAGCTTACCCAATCTGTGCCCTGAGGACAGGCTTAGAGTCAGACAGGTAATTATGAGGCCCCTAGAGCTCCAATAAAAGCGTTGAGATGTAAGCAAGGGCTGAGGAGCTGGGCTGCTGCAGAAACACCAAGTTTAAATTTGGGATTTTTTTTTTTTTAAAGCCCTGTTGCTATTTCACCCGAATGTAATTGGGTATCTGACTCTTTCTTGAACGCACATGTCAATTCAAAGATTTCTATACGTCACTGGAGGGGTGAGAGTGCAGCAGCAGCCACCTGGAGCATGTCGGGGTTTGGCTTCAAAGAGTCTCCATTAAGCTGTTACAGGAGCTCAATTTATGACATTCTAGTTACAGGTCGACCTTTCTAACAACTAGGTCATCTTGGTCATTATAAAAACACGTTTGTCTGCCTCGGTGCTGCTCTCAGGTCAGTAAAATCCCCCCTTCAAGCATTCAGTGGCACAAGCTCGTTTTCACTGAAATAAGTTGACGGCTCAATCAGGTTGAGACCTCTTTGCAATCCAATATAATAAACTACAATGTCCTGTCATTTTATTGCATGTGTCATTATCAGTTTTAAAAAAAAAATCTTTTTTTTAATAATATATTCAATAAATATACAGGAACCATGGACTTAATGAGAGTTTTTGTTTCATAAAAGCATCCTCACAGTTAGAACCTCATTTGGGAAAAATATCCTAACATTATCTTTATATCTTCTTAAAATGATTTTTTCTTGTTTCTTATGTGGATCTTTTGTTCGGATTACAGGAATTAAGTTCAACAAGGTCAAATATAGGACTTTTGAATTATAATACATGATGGGTTGGGCCCCAATGGATTAACTCCCGGTAAAGTACCATGCAGAGTGGATGCACCAGACTGCATATCTTTAGCGAGCATTTGCATTGTTCACCCTGCAAATGACGCTGCGAAGCAGCAGACATCGTACCTATTTGGCAAACATTCATCAAGCGATGGTAAAAAACAACAACAACAAAAACAAAGTGAAACCAGAATGGCGACACTGTAAAGTGACGTTTCTGTCTGAGGTGGGTATGTTCTGTACAGAAGGGTCACATGATCATAGCAGGACATTATCTAATACTTATGTTTCAAAGCCAGAATTGGCCATATATTAAACCTACATTTTTAACCAGAGTCCTAATAGTACATTTAACCTGACTGGAGACTTTCTGCATAATTACAACCTCAATGAGACATCCAAACCTAATTTTTGTTGTTTTTGGCAGCTTGTTGCACTTTAGTAAGGGACATTGCAACCATTGGTTGGTGGATATTATTACATTTCAAACATGACTACTTCCAATTTCCGACCAATTTTACAAACATTAGTAAACACCCTATAGCATAAAAAAACAGGCCTTTTTAAACACTCAAAGAGTGCGGCACCTATAAGCATGACAAAATGACACAATGGTGGCTGGTTTTCATGACAAATTTGAGGCATTATGGTGACTGTTGAAGTGAATTCCTTCTTGACCACGTAACTACACATGATTGGGCCAACCTGTTTTACTCTTCAGTCAAGGTCCTGTCTTTTTCTCCGACTAACGAGTCTGTGTCTGATCTCCCACAGGCAGAGCTTCTGAAAAATGTTTGTCCCACATAGATTTACACAATTAAACAACATAATTAAAAAACAAAAAAAAACAAAAAACTGATTTTTCAATAAAATATTTCTCACCATCAGTGCTTCTCTCACGTACATGTACAAGAAGTACAGTTTGTAACTGTAAAACGGAGAAAAAAAAGCGCAGTAGCAACCGTGTGCCACTTTGGCTCTCTCAGCTGAACGCAGCTTGTCTGTCTGTGAATCATTAAACGATCGTTCTGTTGTCAGGTAGAGTTTATCCTGGAAGAGTTTCTGTACACTGTGTACAACCGCCCTCTTTCCTCAGCAGGCCGGTAAAGAGGTGCAAATAACATCTGTAGTGGTTGATGATGGAGCATGATTAAAGAACATGAAAAAAAAGGGGGAAGTGACATCCACTGAAAAGGCTTATTTAGTTGGCAGTGGTCCCTTTCAGCTCATCAAACTTCCAGTAGAGTTGTGGATCAGACCACCAGCCAATAGCTTTTAAGGGTAACTTGTCTTTCCCACTCAGGGCAAAATCCTAACCCCCAAACTTTCCTTCTGTGCATTTGTCTGACAGTCCATCCATCCATCTTCATCACCGCTCGCAGTGTTTTCTTTAAATACCGCCGGTCCTTCAAGTCCACTCTGCTTTTGGCTCTGGGTCTCTGCTGGGTCGCTATGCTTGATGCTAGATGAACTTGAAGCACTTAGTCTTATCGTGCGGCAAACGAGTCTTAAATAGCACCGAGTCCACGCGGAACTGCGTGTAGAGCAGCGGCATGTAGCCGTACACCTTGACGAAGAAGTTGATGCACTTGTGGCGCTCGTGGAAATGCGAGTCATCGTGTGAAAGGGCTTGAGGGCAGCCGGGGCAACGGAAAGTCCAACGAGAGGTTACCTAGAAACAGAGAGAGGGAGAGAGAGAGAGAGAGTGAGAGTCAACCTCTGAATCCCTGATATATACTTTGAATTTGTAACAGCTCAATTCTCCAAAAGTTTGTTTAAAGAATGAAGAACTTAAGCCTACAGAAATTCTCAAAACCAAGTTGGAATGCTGTCAATTTAGCAGCAGTGAAGCATGAAGCAATGCAATTTATTTTCTGTTTTATTTGTCTTATTTGGACGAAAGGAGAAATATAGTCTCTCGTCGTTTAGGACTCCACATTAAAAACTTGGCCCAAATTCATTATTCACGAGGTTTATTCCTAGCAGCGAATTGCTGTCATGCAACACACTCCATCAAAGCCGTTCTTAATTCCCCTCTGAAACACCCCTGAATATTAACACCCCACTAAATCAAAAAGAACTTAAACTGAAAGCTGCAATGACATTTCTGTTCCAACTGCTTCCCCGGCTTGATTGCTATAATTATTCGTCTAGCCATAAATATATACTCCGGTAATAAATGTCCTTCCAATAAAAAATCAAAAAAAATCCAGGAGAAAAAAATCGGGCATAACGCACCAATTCGATCTTGTGTTTTGATTTATCATTTGTGTGGAATATTGGATATGTCAGTTTGAGTAATGGCAGGGCTAAGTGGGCAGAAATATAAATACACAGGGGCCTTTGGGAGATACAAAGCTCACTGATGCTGAGCGCAGCAGGACTGCACACTCTGTCACTGACCTTGATGGGTGGTTTGCGGGTGATGTGAGACACCAGGAAGTTCATGGCGATGTCCTCACAGTTTATGTACTCGTCCACCATGTCCCTGATGGCCTGGGGCATGACGTAGGAGTACAGGTAGGCGTAGTACTACAAGAACACACAAGGGGAGCGTGTGAATATGAATGAGGCAGCAAAAACATACACATGGCTAGTTGTGTTTTTAAAATTAAAAAAAAAAAAAAAATATATATATATATATATATATATAAGAAGATTTTAAAAGGTCTGACCTTGTGGAAAAAAGCAGCTCCTGTCAGGACCATGGAGAGCTCACAGGAGTAGTTGGAGTTGTAAAGCCAGGACTGATGGTTGACGTCCCACGCGTGATACCTCCCAGGGAAACCCACGATGCGATCTCTGGCCTCCCGCCACACTCTGTGAGACGCCGCCGAAAAAGAGAAAGTCAATTAATTTAGACAGACTGAACCGAACTGAGAAGTGATTTATAGATCTGTTTTTTTATTGTGGTTATTTTTTTTTTTTTTTGTGGTAATTAGTTTGGATTGCAAGTGCCTGTCTTTTGCACATGCAACCAATTTGTCTCCAATCCACTGAGCGCTTTTCTCTTGGGACTATTTAAACAACCATTCTGTCATATTTAACCGTTTGTTTTAGGAACTTTAAAAGTAGACTCTGGCTTTTGGTGCAGGGGTAGATACTCATAGTGACACAGACAGTTGTCCAAGCACTGCAATAACATCTTTGGAGAAGGGAGGGAAAAATAAAAAGAAGGTGCGAGATACTTGGAATTCTTAGCACAGAAACAGAAGGGTACAATAAATCTCAGCGAGAAATCTAATGCCTTGAATGAGCACGTGACGAGACCTGATTCACAGTCAGACGCTACATTATTTCCCTCTTAGAGGAGAGCGGAGGTGAGGAAACATTCTCGGGGTATTTCTGGGAGGGAGTTTGAAATAATTCATGACAAATTACCCTGTACACACACACACACTCGCTGCCAATTTTTGCCTGTCTGAACAAGCAGCTACAGCATCGAGTGGTTAGACGCGTCTGGGGTGAAAAAAGTGGGTGGAGGGGGTGGGAAGGTACACAATAATAACTTAAAAGCTTATTTCATCATTTAATTGGTTTAAAGAGGGTCTTCAATTTCAACCTATCTACATATAGAGTGACAGAATGAATCATAAATATGAGATGCTGTCCACATGTTTGCTTTTTGTTTCTTCTAGATAAGTCTGTGGTTGGTTCAGTTTCCGTCTGATTCACTGTTTTCAGGAATGTGATGCTTCTGCATTTTTTGGCGGAGGGTTTGTGGGGGCAATTTCACTTCAGCACAAGAGACGAGGCTTTCCTTTAATTTACTGCATGTTCATGTTCGGCTTCGTCTCTGTGCAGCACTTCTGAGAGAAAAAAACAATTATAGGTTGCAGCTAATTATTATCTTCATTATCTCATAATCTGCATTTCTTCTCAGGGCGGCACAGTGCAAATATTTAGTCTTTGTGTGCTGATGAGTGAAAAAAAAAAAGCTATATTAAATCCATTTTGATTGAATGTTGTAAGACAACAAAACCCTCCACCTGAACACCCGAGAGTTTGTTTCTCTGGTCCGTATGAATACCCTGAGCTTTATGCAGCCCTGTCACCTGTCATCACTAACCTGAACCCAAACATGATCTCATCGTGGCGGAGGTGGGCGTCGTCGTCAATAGAGAGGATGGCCTCGGTTTCCACCGCGTCCCAGGGCAGGAAGCGGTTGTTGAGGCTGTTCTTCTCTGTGCGGACAACCTGCAGGTGTGAGATAAGATTTTGGTTATTTAGAGCAACTCTGACAGGCATTTTTGGAAGTAGAAATACTTCAGATATTTTATATTTCACCGTTTTTTAGATTTAGACATGCATTCCTAAAGTGGCTTAAATGCTAACTAATATAATCTCATTAGCAATTATAAAAAAACACAGTGCTCAATTCTTAAGGTCTCTTACAGCTTATAACTCGTCCACAAACTTTCAGTCACACACTCTAATGGTGTGAATATGAACTACATGAATATTTTATTTATCCAGACTAATTCAGACGCACAAATTTTATTATTCATGGACGTCAGACTCCTTCAAATCCTTTTAGTGGAGCTGCTGGTAATTTGTATGGATTCCTGCAGGGTTTCAAAGAGAGCACTGATCCAAACAGCTAAATGTAATGTACTTAAGCAAACTTTGAACAACCTCTGATACATTAGAAAAGTTACTTTATTGCATTCCGGAGAGAGGCGGGATGAGAAAAAAGAGATATCCCTTATTTCTTACTGAACACATTAACTAAATGGATGTCTACATTTGTTGAATTAGAGGATTAATCTACTCTGATTCTCAACTTGCGCTCTTGTGAAATTAATTTTCTCCGGGAGCACTCACCACAATGGGGAGGCCGATGTCTGGCCACAGCAGGTCATCTGAAGGAGGCTTGGGTGAATTCCACACCACCACCACCTTGTTGAGGTACGGCAGTCCATTCAGCCTCTCCAGTGAGTTCATCAGTACCTCCTCCCTCTCGTAAGTCAGCATGACCACGGTGAACTGTTCTCGGGGCACGTTCCCTCCCAAGGCTGCCTGGAACTCCTTCCCTGAGCCTCCCGTACCTCCACCGATAGGCCTGAAACCAGTACCTGAGCCAAGGAATTTGGCTTCAGAGGGGAGTACAGGGTCCAGAGGGGTGTGTGGAAACAGATGGAAAGGTCCTGGAGCACGGTTCCATGCTCTGTAGGTGTCTGCAGCTGTGTATGTGAAGTTGCGGAGAAAGCGTGGAGAGGCGTAGGGGGGCTCGGTCTCAACGGGACCCAAATCAAGGTCACCATTGTCCGCCAGGTTGGCATCAGTTCCTGCTAGTTTTCCTGCTTTGTGAGGAATCTCTTGTGCAGGCTCTTCTTTGATGGGTGCAGCAGGGACCTGAATGCTGGTTCGGATGTTGGCCAGGATGGTATTAAGAACATTCTCTGATGTGGAGAAGTAGGTCTCCCACAGAAAGCGGCCCTGCCGCCTCATAGCTAGCATGTCATTGTCGGATAGGCTGCGCAGCAAGAAGTGTAGCTCTGTCACACGAGGCTTAGGGACTATAATAGCAGCTTCACTCCATCGAATTAACTGGTGGTATGGTAGTCTGGAGTGGTCTCCTAGCACGACTGGTATGGCCCCTACCTCCATGGCCTCAAAGAGCCTCATTCCACAGCCTGCTGAGGCCACCAGCTGACCATCCCCCGGAGAAATCACCAAGGCAAAAGTAGAAGCCTTGAGCACCTCCAGCCTGTCCTCCCTCTCTCCACAAAGAGCCCACTCAGTTGGCAAACTGGGCCTCGGGTTCTTGCAGGTGAACTCCACCAGCACCTGATCCAAGTGGCTGTCCTGCACTGCCTTTAAGGTGCCAATGATGCGATCATCGTAGTCAGCTGGTGGATCTCCTTCCATTTCCTCCTCAAAAGATTGAGGGGGCGTCTCTTGCAAACTGCTCCTCAGTGACTCCACCCTCTCCCCCTGGAAAGTGAAGAGGTATTTCCTCTTCACAGGAACCTGAGGGGGCACTTCCAAAAAGTTGGGTTCAGAGAGGGCATGGACTAGCGGGGACACCACTAGGTCAAAGCCTTCGCGATACTGCTGCTCGAAGAAGGTGGACTGCGCGACTGCAGCTCGTCCTGTACTCACATTATACAGGAAGTTCTGTGTCATGGACATTCTAGAGAGATGCACGAGCACATGGTTGTGTCCATCAGATCTCCAGTAAGGAAGAGCTTTTAGTTGCTTCTCCAGCTCAGAAGGAGATGGTGGTGGGGAGGAGGGGGACTCCTGTAGCTCCCCTACCAGCACCAGATACAGACAGGCAATGCTGGGATTATCTGTAACATAAATGTTGCTCTTAACGGATGCTGCAAAGGCCTGCTTTACTAGAGGGTCAAGATAATCCCCCCACAGATAGGAGCCTGTGTCGTAGACATATACAGGAAACCCAGATGTAAGAGGACAGCGAGCATAGTCGAAGCAGGAGCGCAGGCGGCAGGAGCGTGCAGATTTGGGTGGTGGCAGGCCAGGATCCTCCTTGTCTGGCAGCAACCTGACAGGTAAAGACAGCTTGGGCTGGTTCTGGGCCATCAGTTCTTTATATGAATGCTCCGTCTGGCTGATGACATTCTTCAGCTGAAGCAGATCCTGCTTGGCACTGTCAATGCTGCGCTTGCAGGCCTCGATGCGCAGGTTGAGTCGGGCGATCTCCCCGTTGAGCTCCTGCCTCTTGGCCTCCAGCTGTAGCAGCTCCTCGCTGACCGACTCACGGATGCGGCACAGATCCTGCACATGTTTGGCCTCGCACAATTCGCCACCGGGCCGCGGCCCAAAGATGCGCTTGTCGGGACCCCCAGCTTCGTCAATGGTAGTGAGGTAGTAGTGGGCGATGAGTGGGAAGAAGACCAGGATGAAGAAGAGCATGAAACTGAGCCACGTGAGACGCACACGCCGCAAAACCCATGGCTGTCCACCGGCACCCACTCCACCACCGTTACGCTGCATTGTTGACTCTCTCAGTCTGCTCCTCGCCCCACCAAGGAACCGTTGCTATGGGGATCAGCAGCAGCCATGGTACGACCTTGTCAGCAAGACAGAAAGGTGGATACTAAATCATCAAAGCTGGGGTTTAGCTCTGTCCTTCTGCAAAGGTCATCTGAGGCTGTTTACTTCCTCTTCAATGTCCAGTGGGTATTGGCTCGGGATTCAACCTCACCTGAATTCTAATATGTACTCTGCTCTGTCATAGCCAACACAAGCTAATGCCATTTCTACTATGAGGTTTAGCTGTTCCTTCTTCTAAAAATCTATGTCAGAAAACAGTCCCGCATTTGGGGAGGGGTGCCCCTCGACGGGTGAAGCACTGAAAGCATGGCTGCTCACAGATCAGTGAGATAGCTGGGTGGGCCAGTTTCTTCTATGTCGGACGTTCCCCATTTTTAGACCCCTCATCGGGAAGTCCTCTAAAGATGGGGCCTTCGGAACCTCCTCCTCCTTCTTAATACAGTGACCTAAGAGAGAGAGTAACAGAAAAAAGAACAGGTGAGTGTTACATGGTTTTTAGTAACGGAGGTGAAAGTCTGCAGAGCCTTAAGATAAGGAACGCATTAACTTATATCCATTGACTGTCTTTCCACTGTCAGCAACTGTAAATGCTTCTTTTAAAGCAAGAATCTGCAGCTCATCTGTTTTTTACTCAGCAGCTGGCATTCTGTGCATGACTGCCTACTCCAGGAAAAAAAAGAATTTCAGTGTGCTTCAGAATACCGGGGGGGGGGGGTATTTCCTCTTTCCAGGTCGTATTGGACGAGCACAAAACAGGGGAGAGCCATCACTAGTAAACTACACACAGTAGGTAAGCTAACACCAATGGCAACCTCCAGCAAATATCATTTAAGTCCTTTTCCTGACCTCGTCACTGACTCATATTACTGAGCATCCCTGGTTTATCTCAGAAAATAATGTGGAATTATATCCACTGGTGCAGAAGAGAAAAGGACACAAGAAACCAGCTACTCCTAAGGTATTCCTCTACTTTTCAAGATGCTCAAGAGGCAGTGGGCTTTCAGAATATAATGCCTCATGCTTCTTCTACAGATTAGGGATGCTTTAATCCATGCTTTTTCCCCCAGTACAAATTCAATACCTCAATTCAGGGTATTAGAAGTGATCTGATATCAGCGCTCTATTTATCCCAAATTTCACCTTTGTATACCACATTGTACTGATTCCATTTGGGTCACCTATATGAATAGTACAGGAACATGAGGCCAAACATTACTGTGGTGCTGAAGAGTGGAGAACAAATCACGACTCAATGAGGGTAACTAATAGCAGAAACACTGAATTTTATAAAGAAATCAACGAAGAAACTATTTATATCGGGAATCGTCACGTCTGGCAGACATCTGGGCTTCTTAATACGGTCAGTATGCATTCCTACTTCAAATCAAAACAAATTCCTACTTTGATCAATGTAATTAGTCCTGCAACTAATTATTATTTTCATCAGTGTTCAATATGTAAATTATTTTCTTGATCAATCTTGATCGTTCGGCCTATAAAATGTGGATGAATGTTTCCCAAAGTTCAAAATGAAGTCCCGACCAAGAAAGAGACAGAGAGATTATACAATTTGGGCATTTTTTTCTTCGACTCCCAAAGATTAATCGATTATCCAAAAAGTTGCCGATTAATCTTCCGCCCAACAACTGAATAATTGTTGCAGCTCTAAAAACAAAGAAAACCTAAAACACATCTTACTCTTCAGCTCACTTCTACCTTTTCAGGAACTGTAAAAAAACCACTAAGAACGTAAGAAGATTGAATGCAGTATGCAGACAGCTCTAGGCTACAATCCACTGTAAAACTGGAAGTGGCAGTACCTCCTTTTAGGCAGGTATAAACTTCTCTAAAGATTCTTACATCATGAGCACAGTGTCACTTCAGCACATATTGTTTTATTTCCTGAAGCAACGGTGGGGTTTCTGAACTCTGGCTGTATCACACTACAACACAAGGCCTGAGGATGTCAACAGATAGGCCGAGTGCCAAACAGCCCTTATCAAATACATTACTGAACCCACGACGGGCAGAGCGAGCCTTGATAAAATTGTGCAGTCAGAGAGAGACCAGAGGCGAGGTGGAATGTGGATGGTGTTTACCTTTTGCCAACATAACAGCTCCTTTTGATGAGCCAGAAACTCTCTGTCTTGATAAGGACATTATTCCCTGGGCTACTGCTGAATTCAAATCTCTGTAGGTGTGTAGCTTCCATTACTACCTGGTAAGATCACAACCTTGAAAAGATACTATCTGAAAAACAAACACGGGAGAGAAAAAGAGAGAAAAAAGCCAGCTTTTCGTTCTGTTTACGTCGAGTAATCATTTCTCCCTGCTGCCTCCATGTGACAGGCATTTCTGATATCCAGAGATTACTGCTCACTCCCTGAGAGAGGACCTTGCAAAACAGCTGGTTTGTTTGTGTGCCACCCGACAGGGAGAGGAATGAGGAAAAGGTTGTAACGACAAGTCACATGTCATGTACATGATTTCATCTCGTCTTAAAACTACCGACATCCTGCTGGTTATTCTCAATTAATCCATTAATCAAGAAAATGACCGCAGAATTCGAAAAATGCACGCTATAATTTCCCCAGAGCCCGAGGACAAAACCAGGAACACTACAGTTCTTGTTTTGTCCTAACCGGCCCTCCAAAACCCAAAAGATAGTCAGTTTTACTGTCACAAGAAACAACGAAAAGCAGATAATTGTCACATTTCAGGGAGCTGAAATCTGGCTAGGGCTAATTAAAAAAAAAAAATGCCTGTCATAACTTCTCAGAGCTCATGTCTTGTCCGGCCAACAGTCAAAAATCCAAAGACATTCTGTTTACTGTTGTGTGACGCAGAAAAGCTTCAAATCCTCAAATTTGAGAAGCTGCAACCAGCAAATATTGCTAAATGATGCAGACCTACAGTGAAGGTTTTACATTACTAATGTCTAACTAATTACTTTGACTAATAATAAAATGTCAAAACAGCTGGATGGACAGCAAATTTTTGTCCATCACCTTACTGATTAATCCCTGCTGTTCTAATCATAAAATAACTTTATTATCACTGCAGTAGTACAATGAAATGTTGATTGGAGCCAAATTATAAATGCCCATTTAGAATAAAAGCTATACACTATAAATATGAGATATAAAAATATATAATAAATAGAACAAAGCATACACAAAGATTAAAATGTCCACAAATTTAGGGGAGGTTGGTGCAATATATAAATTGTCTTTAACATTATATTTATAAGCCTTGTCTAACATAGTAGTATTATCCTGTGGCAGTAAGCATGAGGCCACCTGCCACATGGCTGATTTGAATGCATCAGTATACAGCGATGGATTATGTGTATTATTAGCTACCAAAGTTAATGCCACCCTGAGTTCAGCTGCAGACAGTTAAATGAGGAAAAAGAGCAACTTTTAATTTTAAACAAAACGCTCTGATCCTAGAAGATCTTCATGCCAGTGCTTTCTGCTGGAGTGAGCAAAGTACATGCACAGGAAAAAAACTCCCCGGACACATGACCCTGTGACTGCTGACCCCCATCCTGCCGCTCAGTGATGTGCCCGAGGTGCGGAGTGACCTAGAGGCAACTATCACAACAGTCTGATTAATTGCTGCATGACTGCAGTGTCGCATGGGTAATGGCAGACAGATGTTGGCAAACGCTGTCGCTCGGCCTAATCTGGAGCCAAAAAACATGCTGGTTTAAAGCTCTGCTCGCGGCTGCTTCTGGGAAACGCACACAGACAGAAGCAAAAAAAAAAATCTCAATCTCTGGAGTTGTCGCTTTCTAATCTGCAGAAAAAAAGTCTTCTGTTTCGCTTCAGTCGGTTTAATCTGGATGCTGTCTGTATGGAAAACACACAGGGAAACATTGATCGCTCTGGACTTACTCTGTGGAGATCGATGATAGCGTCATCATTACCTACCGCTGAGCTCTGAGGCGGTTTAGTGTTAAGCACCTATGAGGCTGATGCTGTAGCGGCATGCACTTATATGCTTTAGTCAGACAAGACACACAGATGGAAGAGTGAGCTATTAAACATAGTTGCACTCAGAGTGAAATGCCCGTCCTTGCCTTCAGCCTGAAGTTACAATATTACATGAAGCCCCTGGACTGTTGTTGCTGCAAGGTTGAAGGCACAAAGTATCATACTACAATTATTTTTCTATTATAAGACAAGCAAAACAGACATTCTACTTCATATTCTGAAGTAGTTTGGTGTAGTTCTGGTAACACTTCCTACTTACTTACTTCCAATATGTGTGACTTTTGCATTAATATCCCATAATTCATATTGAAAATCGTTACAAATTTGATCCAGCCCCATTTCAGATGGTAAAATCCTGCAACACTTTGAAATGAAGTGCTCTGTAGTCTTCAGAGAGGAGAAGCTGGAGCGCAGCCGCCTCGCTGATGACCCAGATAAAAAAAAACCTTTCGCTCCACATGCTGAGCACTGAGCTAACAATGACTTAGTCAGCAAATTACTGGTCAGGCCTATGAATAACAGCAGACTGCATTAGTCTCCTACTCTGTTTTTTTTTTATTCAGGAGGTAGATAAACGACTAGCCGAATTAAGATTTGGAGCACGGACTTTACCATCAATCAAGATCAAATTTGCAGTTCGAGTCGAGTCGAAGTGTCAAAAGAGTGTTTGTACTCGAGAGATGCATCGTTTATGTGATTAATACCGAGCAGGTCTGGGCGAATGGGCTCATGTGAAGTGAAAAGAATAACAGCAGCAGGTGCGGTGCTCAGAGCCTGAATGGAGAAATGGGGGCGCTGCTTCCAAGTTCCTTGTATAAATGTTTGAACAGTCTCTTTGCACACTGGCAGAGCTTTCCGACACGCTCCTGAAATTCTTCTTACGAACGAACGGGAAGCATAGACACAACCGAAATCCAAATGTAACAAGTTCTTACTTGACTGTAATAAAGTTAACTCAAGGTTGCTCCTCTCGTGGAGGGGGAAAGGCAGCGGGAGCAGTGAGTGAATGAGTGAATGTTGCGGAGGAATGGAATATACTGCACTAAGGCTGAGAGTGAGGGTGCTCGGCGTTCCTCCGCCGACTCAGAGGCGTCTGACTGAGCTTTTGACAGATAGCAAGATGAAGTGAGGGTTTTGAGGGGCCGACGAAAGATCACACAGCTTGTATTTTTAATAAGGTCCCGGGTAGCAAGGCTCCAAGAGGTAGCGACTACAAGTCTGAAATATCAAGAAGACGGATCTTTGATTTTCCCTTTTATGTCTCAAGAATAAAAACAGCTAACTTCTTAAGATAAGAATGACATTGATTTTTTCCACCCCTCTCTCTCTCTCTTGCTTCTTTATGTCTGACTCACAGCTAAATCAATCTGAGAAAATAAATAATAAACAAACGCTATAATAAAGAATCTCTAATTTGTCAGGCGGCCTCCTTTGTGATCGATTTATGCCGTTTGCAGTTCTGGTCAGAAGTGCAAATGCAACAATCTTCTACAATCTTCCATTTGTTCATGTGTCTGTTACACAGAGGCGTAGGCTGTGCCCACGTTTTGCTTCGGTTTACAGCACATCCAAACCACCGAGGTCTGCAAGAAAACTGCCCAAGGACAAACGAGGTGTTGCATTAATAGCCAAGTGTTTCTCTGCTGTCAGACACTTAGCGCGTCCACTGCAGCAGGAGGGTTAAAATGTACCGCAGGGCTGGGACTACTTATCGTAAACACCCTGGAATCAATAATAGAAATAACTTGCTGTTTTTGTTTTCTTCTCTACCCATAAATAAATGTTCTGTGTACATATTAAATTACTGTAGGTGCTGAAGGCATTGAGTGCTTTGTTTTTTCACCTTTTCTTATGGATTTTCTGGTCAATTGATGTGAACCAGTAAAGCGTCTATTTTTCTAATGTGTCAGAAAAACAATGAAACGCTGGTGTAAACGTTAGTATGCCATATAAGTGGTGTAAAAGTAGCTTACTGCAGCAGAGAGCGAGGGCCTCTGGAGGTGATGCTGCTGCTGCACTTCAGAAAATCATGGCGCCTGCTGGGACTCCCGACTTACTCTGATGCATTTCTCCCCTTAAGGGGCTTTGGCTCATTGTGCTTGCAGACTTGCCCTTCCCGTAATTAATTGTGATTTCATGGAGGAGATCGAGGTAGGGCATTCCCTGCGGAGGTGCTGGGGAAGAGGAAAAAAAAGAAAGGAAGAAAAAAGACGTAGGCAGCTGCAGGGAGAGGGGAGCAGCTGTTGAAGCCATGGATCACAGCTCATCTGCAGACGGCTGACTGAGTCATCTCAAGGACCTTTTTCACGCCGAAATTTACGGAGTTGACTGTAGGGCTGCGGAGGTATGCGAGTAACTTTGTTTGTAAAGCACTGTCCCAAGAGCGGAGATGTCACAGAGACAGAAAACACAAGAAAAACTGAATTAAATAGAAAATAGAAGGCAAGTCGAAATAAATGGGCCTTGAGCTGCTTATTAAGGGTCCACAGAGTCCGAAGATCTGAAGTCCAAAAGGAGACAGTTCCAAAGTGTGTAGTTGCACTTCGAGAAATAAGAAAATATAAGATTTTTCCTTAAGCTGAGTACTTAATAAAACAACTTGTGATCTAAATACACTGAGAATCACGAGTTTAGTGAGGAAACAATTAGTCAGTTACTTGATCAGCTGATTGGCAGAATATTCAACATTCAATATTCGACTCACATTGTCAAGTGTGGAATGCTACTTCAGTTTTTTCTCTTTAATTTAAGTTTCTTTTTGGGCGGGGTTTATGCAGATTTACTGTTATATACTGTTTCAAGAGAATCCATACATGTTCATATTTTTGTTACTATGTTCTGTGCAGGCGGGGAATTCCGGTCCTCTGAAATGATGCCAACGCGGAAGTAACTTAAAACTGCATTCTATCAAAAGGCCACCAGGGGGCGACCGTTTTGGTGTCAAAAGGACTTCCGTCTCTATACAAGTCAATTGAGAATTCACCAACTTCTCACTTGATTTTCTAACCTCAGTAAACGTTTTCAAAATGTGTTTATGGTCTCAATCGCTAGTTTAAAGCCTTCTTCAATGCAGTATGATGTTCATTTGTGAAATTTTGGCCTCCCTGATTTTATATTTGACGATAAAGAAGGTTATGCATTAGGGCGTGGCTACGTCGTGATTGACAGGTTGATTGGTTCACAGGTTCAGGACGGCGCCTCTTGCTCCTCCTGATGCTCATATAAGTAGAATCCGTGGGGGTTTTTTTACCCGGCATGCACCAGAAATTTTCAAGATGCCGCTGCCAAGATCCGAAACTATTCGCTTCCAAGCAGCAGTCCACAAACCAATGGGTGACGTCACGGATGTTACGTCCATTTTATATACAGTCTATGGTTCTGTGTCAAGTATTGAGCACATGGAGCCGAATACAGCTGAGATAATGTTTAATTAAAGCTTTCACTTGTTTTCTGAATGTGATATTTGACCCTGATAAAAAAAGACTTGTGTGCAGTTGAAACATGTTGATTCTTTAAATAATATAGCCACTATAATAAGGGCTTTTTAAATTTAATACATTAATGAAGCAGTGTGTCTTTTAGGGGATTTTCTTTTTTAACCTCTTTCTTGTGGACACACCAAATGTGATGCATAATTGAACAATGAATATCGCTGGGTTACTGAGTAGGACAAAATAACACTTATCATCAAGGGTTTTGGGAAAGTTTAACAGGCATTTTAAGTATTTCCTAACATTGTATTGCCTAAATTAGTGTTTATATGATGGTATCACAATCCTGGATAAGTCCTTGTCCTGAATGTAGTGGAGTACTTCAACTGAAACCAAGAGAGTTAATGAGTAAAATCAAACCAATATGATAAAGGGATGTAATGATGAACAACGCTTGGATGAAAGTGAAAATCTGACAGCAGTAACACAGAAAATAAGCTGTGTTGTAACTCTAGTCTTCCATTACTGGTGATCAGATGGAAAAAAACTAAATCCAGCAGAGCATTAAATCCGTCAGAGTCCAGACAGAAACCAAACTGGGTTCATCCTCAACTACTGCGGTAAGTCGGTCAGAGCAGAAACAATAGTCAGAGGAGATGTGAAGAGCCAAAGGCGTGTTTGCAATCATACTCCACATATTCAATGATTCATTTTTAAAACAACTATAAATCTATCCCGTTATATGTAACTGTATATTAGATAGTATGTTGTGTAGAAATTTGGTGGAAATTCAATTGAGAAGCTGTTTTTTGGGGGGAAAAAACAGACACATTGTTTAGAGAACAATGTGTTGCTTCATGTTACACGAAGACGACATGCTGGTTAAGGTTTGGGTTAGCAGGACATATTGAGTACATGCCTGTACATAATGCATAATAGTTTGTTTGTTACCAGACCGAGACCACCTCCTTCCACAAGATCTTGATTTTGGTTGTTTTGGTCCACACCTGACTGCGATTGCTGTGTTCACACCTGCCTAAACAAACTGCTCCAGGGTTTAATTTAGCTGAACTAAACAAAACAGGAGTACAAAAAAAAAAACCCACTCATTTTGGCACACATCACTGTCCATAATGGTCTAATACAACCAGAGATTTTAGTTCCCAGCTATAGAAAGCTCTCTGACAGTTGAGCAGAGTCTCACGGTTTACATCGTCGTATTGTCCGACCCTAATGTGCTTTATTGAAAATAAAGTACTTCGCTGTGTAAGCCTGATTAAAGAGGTTTTTGTTAAGTCAGCTTTTAATGGCGGTATCAAACTTTAAGCCCGTACACGCCTCGTATCTGTGCTGTAAACTTTCCACTGATGCTGCTGGGTTCTGAGATGACAATGAGGCCGTTATGATCATCAGGAGTATCGCTGTGATGATGACCCGGCAATCAAGATCGCTCTCCGTGTGGACCGCCTCCCACTCAAGCACAAAATATACGAGCGTGATGACCTTTATATATCTGCGTGAAGAGAGGACGAAGACAGCACCCTTAAACTGCTGTGTTGTGTTTTTTTTTTTAAAGGAACATCACACGTGGCTTATTTGATGCACATTTTTAAAAACTTGCTGAACAGTACTTTGGACAGGAAGAGAGGGAGAGGTGTGGATAAACAGAAAGAGACAGGGAGAAATAACCAGGGAGCAAGGAAGGGGGGGGGGGTGAGTTCATAATGACAGATGGGCCTGGGTTACTTCCAAACTCCAAAGCTCCCGCAATGTGACAAAGATTACACAGGAGAGTAATTCAAAACTAAGGTGCCCGTGTCCTTGTGGGATTGTTCGTCTTAAAAAAAAAAAAGACAAATCAAATGTTAAACAAATCAAATCAAATCCTTAAAAAAAAAGCTCTGGCAACTTGGCTGCATCTGTCCATCCAATCTGTCAACATCTGCACTGAGACAATGTGTTCTTTTGTTGTTTTTTTAGTGTACGGGCTGTGAGAGTGATGAGCAAAGTGGCTTTGCAGCTAGTTCTAATCTGTCACTGAAGCCTGAGCTACTGTAAAAAAAAAAGAAAGAAAAAAAAGAAGAAGAAAATTATAAAAAGTGCCGTGGTGCGAGCTTCCCCGTGGGGCCCGAGGAGAGGAGAGACTCTTACTGTGTCGGTGAGAATTGAGAAATGTGACAGCCAATTAGAGTCGGAGCAGACAAACAGAGGCACAGGACACCCCCCTACCCCACAACATTTTTCTAATGAGCTTCAACCTCCAAAATCCTGTAAAAAAGAATACTTTGACATTTTTAATTTTTTTTTTTCTGACTTGGCTTTTCTTTGCCAGAAACTCACACAGCGGGACAAAAAAATTAATTACTGTGTATATCCTTCTGTGTCCCAAATATGGCGAGTTGGCATTGTTACTTTGCTGCTCCACTTAAACAAAAAGGACAGCGTGAGCTGAGAACTTGCAGCTGGATTTGTATCTTTCCTGATATAATGGTTCCACTGGGATTGGTTTTTTTTAGGTCGGTATCTTTGATTAAGGACTGAATCTTTTTGCAACGATTTACTTCAGTCAAAAATTTGACTACTTTCATCAAAAGTCTTTCTCTCAGAGTCACAGGACTGAATGTGTTTCAGTTATCCACTGAATCTGCATTACAGAATAAGATGAGTCTCTCAGTGAGCGGACTCCAGGTAAGACAATAATAGTTCTTGATGTGGTGAGAAAAGATAACCTGATGCACCAGATGGTTTGTTACACAGAACCATCGCAGAAGTCGTCTGTGGAAAATTGTTGGAAAAGGTCAGGTGAGTTCAAAACAAGAAATTCTTGGCGGGTGATTGGATGAACCATCTGTCCGTCACTGCCTATCATCGTCCTACCTTGCGAAGCAGCTGGATTCATGACGCTGACTGGTCAATTGTATAACTTGCATGATCTTGTGAGTCCAGCTGCCTCGCAAGGTGAGAGAAAATAAGCATTTGACTATTTACATGTTTCTTCTGGAGTCCTGCACAGCCTGGTTACATATTAACTTGAATTGTGACTTATTTATGAGGAAGATTATTAATAGTAGAGTTGTGAAGCGGGAGAAGCTATTTTTAATCATCGGGAACAAATGAGGAACATCTGTGTGTGAAAATATCTGGTTCTTTGATGAAAAGTCGAAGATACGAGAAGATTTTTTTGGGGGGAAAAGTTAACAACTTCAGACGAGAATCACCCAATCACCAGTCTTAAAACTCTGTCATTTGTACTGCTAACAGCTGGTAAAAAAGTTAAGATTACAGTGTTGACAAAACAGATTTTTTTTTTATTTTTTTTTTTACAATGGGCAGTGTGAGTCATGTTTGACTAAGGCGTCGCATTTTGTTTGCGACTTCGGCGACGGAGTTTTGAATTCATTACTGCTATAATTTGCACCTCTTTTCCATAGCAACGGCAGCTAGGGCTCACGGGTATTGTAATATTCTTAGCTGTACACCATGCCAACATTACAAACATAACCCAATTTCTCAGATATTAAGTTAAAATAGCTGAAACTGCCATAATATATTCCTATAGGATTGTTACATTATCCAATAAAGTTAAAAGTTTCTATGTTGAGTAAAAAGAGAAGAAATGGAAATACACAATGGCTCTTTGTCGTAGGGGTAAGGTCTTTTTGGGAATCTCACAAGATTCAGATTCAGAATAGATACTTAATTGAATGAATAGAAAAGGGGGCTGCATTTTTACTCTCTGACTCCAATACAGAGTGTGTCAAAGCATTCACTGGTGTCCTTACTCCTCTGAAATCCAATATGAAACACAACCAGCAGTTAAAAGAACTGATCTTGATGAAGGTCACTGCTACCAGAGAAAAGTGTGTGAAAGTATGCAGCTTTTTTACATTTTAACAAGTTCACTACACTCATTTGGAAGCATCTTACAGTCTTGTGGCTGTATGAGAGTAACACAATGACAGTGTAATTTACTGACCAGCGTGTCTGGTTAAATGTGTTTTGTATAAACAGACGTTGGGTGTGTTCGCTCTGGAGTCTCCAGCAGTGAGAGAGAGAGCAGAGAGGAAGAGGGGGAAAAAAAGAAGAAGTTAATAGAAAAGAAAATTAAATCTGGAGAAATAAGTCAAAGTATAATTTGCAATTATCTAATTTGTGATCACAAACATTATGCCGCCATCATATTTCTGTGCACACACGTGTCGCAGTTTGCTTTCTGATATGGCAAATAAATTAGCTGACCCAGCTTTCTTGATTAGTCTACAAAGTCGATGCTGGGGAGCTTCCTGAATTAATCAGCGATCCTGGAGCAGACGCTGATGACTGATCAGAGAGGAACCTACGTGAACATGTAGTTACAGATAATATCAGTGACATTTAGCTTCAGGAGGGAGAAAGAATCATCTGGAATCTACAAAAAAAATGCTCAAGGAACATTTATGGTCACTTGTTGAGAGGTCAAAAAGGTGTCATTTTCAAACTGTGGCGTGTTTGAACTTAACTTGTCCAGTCTTGTTTCTTTGCAGAGTGTAAAAACATTTGAAATAGCAACAGCTTCTTTTCAAAGGGTTTAAAAAGCTCCGTTTGTACCTTTAGACCTTTTTTCTGACTGACACATTTCCAGCTGGTTGTGTAAAATCAGAACCTCAGATCTGATCAGTGATGAGCAGCACTGACTGATAACAGCTTATCGACAGATTCAATATTCTGGGAATTCTAGATGCAAGTCTATCTGATGTGGAAACTAACACATTTTTGGCAACCAAAGTTCAAACAAGCTTCTCTCCTACCACCTAACACGTCCTGTAACACGGCGTGTCACCGACTACATCGCCCCGTCCTGTTTTCAGAGGTTTTTGTGCTTGAATGCCTGCAGTTGGTATTTGACCCATTCATTCCCAAAAAAATCTAATTACAGGCTGCCACATGGTACTCATTTAACCATTTGTGAGAGCGTAATTACTTTAGGCAGAGATGAAACAGGAAAAGAGGAATCTGAGGGTACAAGAAAGCTACAGACACGCCTGTCATGCACCGTCCACCCCCAGACAATCAACTAAAAAACTCCGTCTGGAACAGAAAACCAGCTTCACTCTTAACATTTCTATACAGTATATAAACCATTTTATCTCACTCATTCGCTTAAATGCCTTGAAATTCTTTTTAGATAACCGTTTCATATGTTTAGCTGTTAGCATGCCTGATATTTCAAGGTTTTTCTCCACAGTGGTACTCAATTTGTAGCTACTTTCTTCCACAGTTCCCCACTTAGGTTGCTTGTTTCTTTACAAAGTGAAACATGTGGCGATGATAAGCCTCATGAATCATTAATCATTCCCCTTCTACAGCTAAATATATTAGTTTCCTCCTTCTGAATGTCAGGGTAGCATTTACAGCTTAATATTTCTAATGTAATGTTAGTCTAAATTAGAAGTTGTGTGGCTTTTTCCAACTAGGTGCACATCAGATAAGTCTCGCCACAGCTAAACAGAGTTACATTTAAGTCTATTCCTGCCATTAATCAAGAGCTTGGGACATTTCACGCGCCGAATGTCACAGTTTGGAAGGGCAGGGCTGACCTTAATGAGCGGCCTGGGCTGTAATCGCACTCTATCTGGAGCAAAGAGAATCCAGCAGTCACAACTGTGAGCGCTTCCAACAATTTTGTCCGAGACGGGGAAGAGGAACAGAGAGGGGTGGGGGTGGCGGAGGAGGAGAAGAATGAAGAGTCTTTTTGTGTTACAGAGTGGACGCTCGCTGCAGTGATTTAATACGTGTCAAGTTCCCGGCAGCAGAGCCGCTCATGTGTCAAAACAAAACCTCTTTTTTTTCCTTTTTTCCCCCCCACCTCTCTCTCTCTCTCTCTCTCTCTCTCTCTCTCTCTCTCTCTCTCTCTCTCTCTATCTATCACTGTAGAGACGTCGAAGCTGAAGGCACAAGTGTCCGCTAGATCCTGACTTTTTAGTGTGGGGAGTACAAAATGAGAGGAATACATGTGAGGTGGAAAATCAAGGATGTCACATGTCTCTTTATTATATATATATATATATAAGGGCATATATGTATTTAGTCATTAATTCACCTTTATTCACAGGTGAAAGTAAGTGAGTGTGATCTGGCACAATGTTGCAACGCTACACTTTTTTGGTGGGGCATTTAAATCTGCTTAAATTTGAAGTGTTATTTAGTTACTTACATTTTCTTAGCAGATTGTCATTTGTAGCCTTTGCAGTCCTAAATGTCAAATGTCTAAAGAATTACGACTTTTTGGCTCAAAATACATTCAAAATAGTCAGTGATGTCATGTTGTACTCTAGAAAAATAAAATATGTAGAGGCAGGTGTGGAGGGCGGTGGGAGGAGGAGTAGCATCACCCAGAATTTACATCCACTTTCACTACTAACATTAAATTACTTTCTCAGTGTTGTCTCAAGGCCAAAACAATCCTTTTTACGATGAACGCCGGGGACACAGAGTTATTTAAAGCTTGAGCTTCTGAACTGCTTTCATGTCACCGACCCCCAACTATGAACACATTAGGCCAGCGGGGACAGATAACTTTATTCTAGGGTTCCCCCTGTGGTGGAGAACAACTGTCTAACATGTGAGAGAGGCTGGCAGCGGCGGTGACGATGAAGCCTTTGGTGACAACGGCTGCTGTCGCCTGTGATCACGCACAGTTTGGGATTTCTTATTGAGAAAAATGCCAAAATAAACAGATGTGTGTCTGGCCTGTCAAACGCTGGTGTAAAAGGTAGCATTAATGAGGTTCTACTCATGTGTAAAGGCAGGTATTGTGTGTATTGGCTTATTGGAACACACATCTGGATCATCAATAACATTAAAAGTGACACCTGTGCTTATTTTGGAACGCCTATTCAAAAAGGTCTACTGTGAAAAAAGGCTTATATTACACAGAAACCTGCAGGTCAAGATCTGCAACTTTCCCTTCTCTCCTCCTGACTCTCACAGTACAGTGTGACCTCCACCTCTACATGACACGGGGGAAAAATTAAGTTACAGCGCCTTTCTCCTCTGTCTGCCCTCGAAAAAACAACTTGCCAACAGCTGTGCATTCACAATAGTCGGCGAACGCGATAAATATTTGCTTTGACGACTGAATCTAATAGTGAGGTCTCTGCCAATTCCCCTCTCCCAGCATCAACACCAGCTCTGTGCCAGCCCCGCAATATCAACATTTTGGCTAAATCCATAAATAGGCCTAGTTTGTAAGCCATGATAATCACATAGAAAAATAGCCGATGTCTGGCTACAGCTCAAAAGTGATTTAAATCCACCGGGTACTGTCCTCGTTCCATAAAAAAAAAGAAAGAAGAAGACTTGTTTAAACATATATCACTTTGATGCTGTTTTGCATAAATATCTTAAAAGGCATTTCCTTTCGGGATGTGAAGCTCTTTCCTTCATATAAAAGACTGACTGGCTGTGAGTTTAAAGCGAACACTAACTGGCTCTGTATGAAACATAGTTAATACTTTAAGTCTGTAAACACAGGTGTCACATCCACAGAATGATGTCAATGATCGGTATGGCTCCAGAACAGACCTTTTCCATTACAAAAAAGTACCTACTCAACGTGGACGGGGACACATAAACAATGGAGGACATTGAGGCAGTGGTGTACTTGCTGCTGTATGTGGCTTTTTGTCACACACAAAGCAAGAATATTGAGCCATATGGCTGCAACGCTGCTGCCGGTATTTAAAAAAGCCGGGTTTGATTCTTGTGTGGGACGGCTCATGACTCTTCCAGCGACAACTCTTCTGACCAATCAGCGGCCAGCAGTGTGTCGACGTAACATTATAGTACCGGCATGGCTCGCTTGGAACCTCACCAGAGCAGGTACTAAAAAAGTACCAGGTACCAGGTACTTTCCCTAGTGGAAACGCAAAAAGAACCGAGGCGAGTCGAGGCGAGTCGTGCTGGAACTGTGTAGTGGAAAAGCGCCATTAGTTGAGATAAAAATGGCATTTTAGGTTCTATCTTGAGCTTTGGGAGACATTTTTCATCATTTTTTGAAGTTTTAAAGATCAATCAACTAATGGAGAAAATAACGAACCCATCCTCCTTTAGCTGCAGCCCTAATTAAGAAATCAGCTAAATTGTTTCAAATTATTTTCCTGTCCATCTACGAATCAATTTACTTAAGCTCTCCTGTCATCTATTTCATTTATACAATCCTTTTCCTCCTTTAGTCATACGTAATCCAGCGCAGCAGCGTTCCCCTGCACATATTAGACAGAGGAGACAGTTAATGGGTAATGCAGCAAAATTAACACACGAGCCCTGAAATCCTGCCCTCCTAACAAATAAATCCTCTTGTTATCTTGCCATGGCAGTGGCAGCAGCCGCGCTCGCTGTGTCCTCCAGAGAGCTTTTCCACTCTCCTCTCTCCCCTCCCTCCTCCTGCGCCGGGGCTGGCGTAGACCATAACAGATTGACTCAGCCTGACAACAGCTGCCAGAACCCTGAAGCCCCCCGTCCTCCAGACACTGATGGATTGTGGGAGGAGAGCCAGGGTGATTAGCCCATTGACATGTTGGGAGAATTATTGCGGTGTACCGTCCCAAAAGAGATTGCACCTGAGTGTCAATGTGGGCATTCATACTACCTTAACTCATGTTGTTAATGCCCCGTTGGACCTTAAGAACGTACAGGCCTTTAACTCGGTGTGTCGATAACAACAAGTGGCAGAATTGTGCAAGGCCATTGATCCATCTCTGTTGACTTAAACTGGAAGCCGCACTCATATATATATATATATATATATATATATATATATATATATATGACACTGTAGTCTGTCCTGATGATGAAAAATGCACTCTCACCACAGGACAAAGTGTTTGTTTTCAACCACTTTGGTCACACATTTACCTTCATTGTTTGACAGTGACACTGACTAAAGTCCACGGCCGGGGAGCGAATGGGGCTTCTAAATGAGGAAATACTGCTTCTTGGAAAATGAATTAGCTGAGAAATCTTACAGCTTGACTAGCGGACTGCTGCTGTTTGCTTACTCTGCCAAAAGAAAAACTAGTCCTGCAATCTCTCTCCTTCTCTCTGTTCCCAGCATTTCTCCTCTCGCGCATACACGCCGCTGCATCTGTTCTTGTCAGAAATTTTTATTCATGCCATTTATCTCTCTTGCCTACTACAAAAAAAATGAAGGAAAAAAAAAATACAGAACAAGCTGTCCTAGGTTAATGTAGCTTAACTTTTCCTGCCTCTTAAAGCAGATGTTCATTACAAAAAAAGGAGCTCACCGCGTACCGGGAAACGCTCAGCTATTCGAGGACGGCTTAAACCTCTGCATTTTTTTTGGGACGAGAGCAGGACAGTTTGACGGGATGCGATTGGAGAGGTGATTTATTCAGACCCAAGTACACTGGGTACACTGGGTTTTCCCCAAGCAGTTTAAAGACTGGAGGTGCAGCACTTAAACTGAATGAACAGGAGGGAAAAACTACACTGAGTCTCTACTGCGTTTTGGTGTCATGGTGTCCCCTGCTCCCTCTCTCTCTCTGTGTGTGTGTGTGTGCGTGTGTGTGTGTGTGTGTCGCCCTCGTTGAAACCCCGACAGAGAATGATGGACATAGTGAAACCAGGTGAAGCTAAAGGTTACCTTTTACTCTAGTTGACGACCCCCCAATGTGCAGCTTTGCAAAATAAAAAGGCCGGTAACAGTGACTGATCAAAGCACCTGTTCAACAAGCATAAACATGAAAAAAAGGGGATATTTTGATCTGATTCACCCACAGTCTGCTGGCATGCTTTACACAAGCTAATAGCGAACAGTTATGAACAAGCTAAAGCCTGCTGCCTCACATCCAGCAGCAGAGAGAGGAGGATAGAGGACAGGATGAATGACTGATACCGATAGATGAAATATTGTTTATTCTATTTACTGACATTTTAGAGTTGTTTCCAGTGAGATATTATTAATATTTTCACATATTTGAGATCATTATCATTGCAATATTTATAAAAGAGCCCAGGTTGAAGTTTTCACAGCACACTCAGACATCAGCATGAAGAAATATAAACAGATACACGAGCGCTATTGCCTGAAGTAAACCTTCACATTTTTGTGAGTAACCGCCCTGTGTGTCATAAAAAATAAAAATAAAAAGCAGCACAAAAAAATACAAACTGCGATTTGCTTATCCTCCCCTTGGCGATTAATGCCCATGTAGGCCTCACTGTTTGACATCACAGCCAAAACTCACGCTCTTACTCAGGCCTGTGATTTCTTTATCAGACTCAAATCAGAAATCGGGGGCCGCAGCGAGCAAGCATACTTAGGTGCTCTGACTGTACCTCACTATACAGCTGGTTTTCTTACAGATATTTGCACATTAGTTTTTAAACAAGCAACAAAAACAGACAGGTCAACACTACTTTTATTTAGGTATATACTGGCAACCTTTAACAGCAGATGATAGATGGAATGAGTGTGTGTACCTTGATTGTATTTAGCTTAAAAAGGTTTTTTTCTGACCTCTAGTAGCGCTGTGGAGCAGTTTTTTTAATAAGTGGTTCCCCCTTTTTTCCCACACTATTCCACTCATCTACAGGTGGCTTTAAAGCACCGATATATGCTGTGAAGAAGAAGGCTGCAAGCTAGTAAACAAACATGAATGTAAACAATGCAGGACTTAAAATAGTACAAAGAAAATCAAGCTTTGCAAATGTTTTATGGAGGAAGAAACGGCTTTGTTAAAAACCTTGAGGCGAGTAATGCTTAATGAAAGCATCACTTTTTGTTTGTTTACAACAACACTCCACAGAGACCCTTTAAAGTTGCCACTCCTCCAATAGACCTTTTTCACAGAGGACTTTGGGACGATGTCACTAGCATGCGCCACTGAGATAATTAGAAAGAAGAAGAGCATCATTAATTTTTATTAGTATCACCTGTGCTCTTCCTGCTACTAACAGTCAAGATGTCTTTAAAATGTGAGACTGTATTCTGTATATGAGTCGTAGGCCTAGCGCATCCTTTGTGGTGTTTTCTCAGATGATGACTCAGATCTCAAGAGTAAACTAGACCGATAACAGGTAACATTAATAATGACTGCACTTCATATAAGTGGCTCAGTAATAGGGATGGGAACTGTGAAGATTTTTGAGGTGAAACAGACTGAGCGCCGAGCTGATTTCTTCTTTATTTCTATTCTCTTTCCTTTTTCCCCCCCTGTGAGTTGGTATAAGTTGTTTCATACTGCAGTTGTGTGTTGGTCAGCCGGTCCCATATTACTGCTGAACGCTGCTTTGCTAACGTTACCCTGAGTGACGGAATGGTAATTATTTACTCATTAAATCAAAAAAATAATAGAGACCCCTGGCTTTTTTGAAGATGAATTATAAGATAGCTGAAGATTACTGTAGACTGTCTGGAGGCCGCACCGCCCGCGCTGTTGACTTCCACTTCAACATCACATTCCTGAGCATCGATGAGAAGCGTGGATAACATCGGAGGCATACGATTCCAATGGATTGGATGAGTAGAACCGGTTCTCGTTCCCATCCCTACTCAGTAAACCGTGCCACTGAGTCCAGGACTCTGGATTACAGCCATTGGTGATATTACTTACATGTGTGCTTTTTCCTGCCATGATGTCATGTGAAAAGGTCTATTTTTTCCCTTAAGTCAGAACAGCACACACATTTTAAGATAATATCACACAGGAGCAAGAACTTCTTCCAGTGACATGACTTTGTTCACTGCCAGATGTTCAGACTGTGCACTCCGTCTTTTTTGTGTTATTACTCCTGAAAAAGTAGACCCAACGAGTGGCGTATCAACTCTATTAATGATGTAAACTGCTACATTTTCCAGGTATGACAACAGCATTGTCTATATGGAGCTATTTTCTTATTCCCAATTGTCCAGCCAAAATATTCTAACCAAGCTAATTATGCAACTACAACAAGGGCCTCTACACATATAAAAAATCAGAACATTGCGACATCAGGCAGGTCTCCAAGTTTTTAATGAGGGCACATTAACAATTACAAAATCATCATTGTCAGAAAGTGCTGATGTTGCCATTACTCTGCATTGTGACAGCTGCTGAGTGCTCTGAGACCGCATGAAAAAAATCGTTCAATGACTGTGTGGCAATCACAACTTTATGAGATGAAGATCAATATGCCTTTCCACAGAGGAGCATGCACTGCCCCGTTCAGTCCATATTAATGAACACTGTGGTCCAATAAAAGCATAACTGGGGGGAGGAGGGGGATGGGGTCAAAATCATACAAACAGCTGCTTGGTAATTTTTTCTTGTATTAACTAGATGGCTGAAGATAAAAATCCATATCAGCATCTTAAATCTAGACAGATCTTTATTGATATTTGTTCTAACAGAGTTTGTGTTTCATCATAATGAGCTTTTTACAAACTGCTGCTGTTTATATCTCAGCCCGGAAAATATGTTTCAGAGATAGAAGAATGCCTCTAAATAACAAGACTTATAGTGTGTTTACCTCAAATATGAAGTGTAATTTTCGCAGAGCGGGATTACATGCGAGTCAATGCAAAGATACAAATAGGCGTGAATTCACGTCAGTCTACGAAGATGAATCTAAGTTCATTTTGTTGTCGTCTGGAAAATGGGGGAGTTTTGTGACACGAGTTGATGCATTTAATCACAGCAAAACAAGCTGGAAAGATCTTATAATGCAGTGCTTACAGGTAAGTGTCGGTATGACTGTTGTTAGCAGGAAGACTGAGCCTTCAACTCAGGTGGTTCTCCTGAATTGCTGAATTACAATCGCATACATTAATGGTTCTACATTAAAGCTGTTTCCACAACCACAACAACTGTCCTGTCAGGTCAGTTAACCATTCAATGACATTCAGTCAAAGGGATGTGCCATCCAGACAGGATATACCTGTGGTTCCTCACTCTAAGCTCCTCCAGCAGCCTCCTCTGTCCTCGTCTCCTTGAGGTGCATTTAAAGGGATTGGAAGATCCTTGATGATGGCGGAAGGAAATCGGTTTCCGGGTCACGGCCAGAGAAGAGAGGACGCAAGGACAGCTGGCTGAATCAATGCAGTTCACGAATGGTCAGTATCATGAACACAAATTGCACAAATTTGTCCAAAACATGCGTTCAAGATAACTAAGTTGATTTATCAGCAAGCACGCACGGCTCAAGCTGCCCTCCCGTTGTCCCGGGGAGGATGCAACGTTAAATTCATTTTGGGATGAATATGGGACGAGAGTTGAACTGAATAAAAAGGACAACCAGGACACTGCGTACAGAACATGCTCCACAACTTTATTTTCCCATCAAGCTGTGGCTTCAGACTACGTCAATAATCTTTGACGTGTCTTCAACTCATTCACTGTGATTAGTTAAACCATCTTCCTGTCAAGTAAAAATGTTAACAGAAGGGTTTAATTATCGTCTCTGAGGCCCGCTCTAATCATGCATGCTAGCCCTTACAGCCACAAATGAACTGACCACACAGCTCTGGGCCAACAACTCTGGCACGGTAGCTATTAAATGATTAACACTGGGCTTAGAAATCTGAGTGAGGACTGATTTACTGGTAACTGAAACATGTTTTCAAAAACAATGCCCCTGTGGCAGTAACCACAGCGTTCAAACATTGTAGGCCTGGTTTTATTAGTGGATACTGGGGCATATTTCTCATAGTGCACAGGGGCAGCTCTCCTCTTCCTCCTCAGATTCTCAGTGTAGAGGAGACTACTAAACTCCTCTGTCCCATCAGACATTAGCTGATTACCACAATGTGAATTACACAGCATCTGCACTCAGTCGCCAGTTTATTAGGTACACCTACTGAAAACTAATGCAACAGCCCTCAAATCAACCCTGCCTCTGTGAAGGTTATAATATTCATTTACTTGTTAAAACTGTAATGGAGAAGTGCTGTTTCACCAAATCCTGCAGGCTGATTGTGATCTAGATGAACTGTATGACTTTATGCATAAAATGTTTAATCTAGCCTCAAACGGTATTATTGGGATTGCCAACAGAGCCTAATCAATGGTGAGTTTAGACATAAAAGCTGTGATAGCAACTTGTTATCATTACATTTTAAACAGTATTGGAAGGAATCAATACTGCAGGATGAAACGAAACAGTCTCAGGGGTAAAATCAGTGATTGATTGATTGAGTCTCATAACAAGGAAACTATTTTATATTACAGTTATGCCATCATACTCAATGGCAAGGGTACAGCATGACTGAAAGAGCAATATTTCAACCATGTTATTCAGTTTTGAGAAGTAATTAAGTCCTAATCCTTATCTGAACAAGCCAAACACAGCTTCAATTTCCAGTCATTTAAGTTTTATAATTGGATCGTCACTACAGTATCAGGAATAACAGTTTCAATGCATTTAGATGTATAAGATGGCCAAACACTTGTAGGTGTATCAACAAGAAGATTACACTGGATTTCTTAATCAGCATGAATCATTCTTGTATGCATGTTGGCCAGTAAGCAGGTTAACACTAAATTGACAGTTTTTTAAATAGAGTTTGGCGTGACATTATACTCAAGACTCCAAGAGCGGCATGTTGTTGTTTTTTTATTTGGGAGGGGGTGGAAAGGGGGGGGGTGTGAGTCTGATAATCAGACGGGGGCCCAAATATTAAAATACATTAATAACCACAGCAGTTTTGCACAAGCCCTGGCAGTACATGCAGACTACACCGGCTTGGTTGACGTGTGCCTCAGCGGACATCAAAGCAAAACAGTCTCACGACTTGCAGCGGCTCAAAGTCTTCACACAAACTAGCTACCAGCCTTTTTACATTTGGATTAAAAGGTAGAAAACCCCGCAGGAAAAAATACACAACGCGAAAAGAGAGCACATGTGGCCCCTGTGTTAAATGTGGATCAGGGGGTATTGCAGGGGAAAGACACAAGGGGCCATATATCTTATCTGGCCAATTAGCTAGCCTGCTTTAGCCAGCAGTGGCCACAACAAAATGAATTTGCCATCTACTCCACTGGCGGACCAATGTTAGCTTCGGCAGCTACTCACCCAGTGGAAAGAGTCCAGGATGTCCAGAGAAAAACGGAATCACGGCCGCCCGGCAGGTTTGTCAAAGCATTAAAAAACCTCGTTGTGCTGAGATTTGACGACTACAGGGTCCGGACAAGCCTGCGGTGTCGCTGCGTTTTCATCTCGCACCTCTCACAGCACCATTAAAAGCTGCATTGTTGGAGCGACAGCACGCAGCAAAGCATTGTGGGAAACAGTGTTGATTAACTGTGCTATTCAGAAACATTAAAGATTGGTGGAAAGCTCCTCCTGGTGGTCAGTGACAGTACTACAAAGTGACTCATTTAAAGGACAGGTGCACTATTTTCTCTTAAAAATGTCTTAAAACAACTGTCAGGTGTCCATATGAACAGTGAAAGAGTTATTCGCTGTAATAATTGTTATACTGACTCTTAAAAGATCCCCTTCAAATGTTCTTTCAATGTGCACTCACTGGCCTCTTTATTAGGTAGGTACACCTGTGCAATCTAATTCAATCTAATACAACAGCTCTTCATAAAATCTACATTTATGAAGTCTATACATTTTCAGTTTTTGTTGACATGGTCAAACAGGTGATGATTCTACTTTATGTTTATCATTGAGGTCATAGTGGGTGGTGGTGGTGCTGGTGTGTTAGGGCACCATTAACATACATGAAAGGGGAAAATATTAGGAACACCAGTCAATAGAATTCACCCCAGTACACCACCTGGTGGTGGTGTACTGGGGTGAACTTAGTATGACGTTAGTATGATAATAAACATGAAGTATAATTATCAACTTTTTGACAATGTCAACAAAAACTAAAAATGTATGAGCATAAAAAAAGTAGAATTGATGAAAGAGCTGTTGTATTGGATTGAATTAGATTACACAGGTGTAGTGTAAGTGATGAGGGCCAAAATCCACAGTGTGTGTCCACACAGACATTTTGTGCAAAAATGCAAGTTTATCCGAAGCTTAACAAGGCTTCAGCAGTCTGAGTCAGTCATATCAAGTGGACATCTGCCACATTTATAGTCTTTCTAGCATCAAATTCCCTCTTTGTGTTTCCCTGTTGAACTGCAGTGGAAGTATAGTAACAAAAAGAAGGACTTTGGCACTAGCTTTATGTTAGCTTGCAGTTTTGCATTATATGAAAAGAAAAATGCAATAACACTTACAGATGTTATTTCCAGTAACTTTGTACTTATTGTGTTTTTCATTTGTTTTATTTGAGCTCGTCTCTATTACATATTCAGCACCGTATTACAATGCATTTTTCTTTGCTTTCTTGTTAGTATACAATGAACTGCTCATAAAATTAAACATAAACACTACAACAAAGACAATAAACAAAGATACTATAAATGGGAAATATGCACAACCAATTGTTTTTGCAGACATGCTTTGATGAAAAGCATGAAAAACTAATTAATTTTTATCATCATAGGGTTGTGGGAAACAACATCACTAGAACTTGAAGAAACAGCCAATTAAATCTAATACTGAAGTAATAAGATTAAACTGTACATAACACATTCAGCGTGAAATGAGTGGACATTTGATTAAAAAAGGTACCCTGAAAATAAAAATAAAATAAAATAAATAAAAAGCATAATACAAATAACTCCTCATAACTGAATTAAAAAGTGTGTATAAATATACAAGAAAACATGTAACAAGCAAAATATGTCTCTCTCTTGTTCTTAAAACACACACATTTAAGATCAAAGTAAAACATTATACTTTTTTAAGGTTTGCTTTGTGTCTGCTTTCTTCTTCTTATATCCATCCATCATTTATTTATATATGAGAGATCATTGAGGGGCACCCCTCATTTACAATGATAAAAGGAGAACAACAACAACAAAGAAATACTAAGAGAGAAAAGGCAATACCACAATTAACTCATAAAAAGCAATTAAAACATATAGATTAGGTAAGATAATTTGATGGATTAAGATAATTATAAAGGGAAAATAGTAGTTATATATATATATATATATTAAGACATTCCAAATAGATTAAAATAACTAAAATATAAAATAAAATAGAGTTATGTAAAACAATATACAGGCTCTTCCGCTTGACACTGAATATTGTAGACTATGTCCTGGTGTGAGTGTTCTTGTGTTCATTTTATTCTGTGTTTGTATGCGTATATTTGTATTTATATCTGTCACTGGCAGTGCATATTATGTAGTATAGTGGTTCTCAGAGTGGTCTCTGAGGACCCCAAGGTGTCCTCGAGAGGGGTTCAAAGGGGGAACAACAAAAAGAGGAATCATTTATTTTCACTATAATTCCATCCATAAGTAACACAATGACAGAATGTGTAAATATTTTATTCATGTGTTTCATACACTTCTGTAATAAAACATTTATAAACTTAACAAATGGGGATTTGTGGTCTAATTTCTGTTAGTTTAGGGGTCCTTGACGTGTCATGGCAGGGCACCTCGATAGGCGGCGGTAGTGAGCCTGTTAGAGAGCATTTTGTACATAATTAACTGTAGAAGAAGATACTGTAGCCGGCGCAGGGTGATGATGTACCGACTGGAAAATGGAGAGACAACACATGTCTGCGTTTGCTTTGTATAAGACGTTGTCAACAGACCTGCCTGCTCCTCCTCCTGCTAAAAAGCCTTCACTGCAGGTACACTGTTAAATATGTTATAATATAATATATAATAATGATACTGACTCAGTGTTACAGCTGCAGCAGGAGCATATACTGACACCAGCTCAGCCCTCCTCACACTCTGCTGTCTGCAAACATCCTGCTCACTTCTCCAGTGTACATCTCTATCTTCACTTTGTTCAGCTTCATGTTAACTTGTGTGTGTGTTTTTAGGTGGCAGCCAAGAAGAAAAAGAAAAAGGAGAATGGGGTTGCAGTCACTAAAACCATCACTGTTAAAGCACAGATAAAGACTGAAAATAAGAAAATAAGAAAGAAGGTGCCAAAGTGTGCAAAAAAAGAAGAGAGCCTCAAGAGAATGACAGATGTAAGTGTGTGTCCACAATCAGCGGTCATTTAAATGTCATAGAGTGCAAAGTTTCTGATCACATCCATGATTACATCGTGGCACACTCGTTTTATACCCTGAAATGATTGTACAGTTACATTTAAGCTTCACTGAGTCTCTCTTTTTGTTCCACAGGAGGACGAAGAGTGTGTAAATGGAGATGGTGAGTCACTAGATGCTCTGCTGGTCCAGCTGGCGGGAGTCAACAACAGCAGGGAGAGAGCGAGCCAACTTTTCCAGTGGATTATCAGTCCGATCCCTGCCAAGGCCTTCTTCAGGTACTGAACTCTGCGTGTTTATAATTACATTGTTGTCATTCAGCAAATGATTTTATCCAAATGTGACTCACAAGCCAGGAGAAACACTCAAGTAGTGGACAAGGTATAATTCCAATTAGAAAGAGCACATTTTAACACATTTTTCTTAAAGTAAGAAACAAGTGGAAGTAGATAAGTACATAATAAATACCATCAACAACTAGAAAATAGTGCAGTAATCAAGATTGTGCCAAAAGATTACTGGTTGTTTGATGCTCTGTGGCTCAAATTCACTTGAAATAGTGCTTCTTTTTTAATATCAAACACTGAGATCCTACAATGACATTGCAACATCATCACACTCTTTTCTTGAAACATTCACTGGCTAATATTTTTTTCTCCTTTTAAGGGATACTTGGGAAAAGAAGCCTATTCTCGTTCAGCGTAGAAATCCAAATTACTACAAGGGACTGTTCTCCACAGCAGAGTTTGATCGCATACTCAGACAGGTAATAATCTAAAAAGATGACTGATCCGCTCATCCATCTCATATTAATATGTATTTTATGTATGCTGATTTACATGGTTATGGGGCTGATTTTTAGGATGATGTTCAGTACGGAGTGAACCTGGATGTCACGAGCTACACTAATGGCAAGAGGGAGACGCACAATCCTCCAGGGAGAGCTCTGCCCTTCACTGTGTGGGACTTTTATGAGGTATAATGACCACAACACCATTTTGTACATATTTTTTTTCATTTTTTTTTGCTGTTGTTTTTTTGGTTGGTCCACAGTTGGAATCAAAGCAAGGACTATGTGTTATGTGATATGCACTGTAAGCATTATGCTACCAGGGAGTGATTATTTCTAATGCTTAATTACTGTGACTGTATTTTTATGGCCCCAATGATATTCCTAATAATTGGGCCCTTTGCAGCAAATTAGCTGCACCAGCTTTGTCCACAGGGGTCATTAAAGTTTCTTTTTAAATTTTCCAAGCGTAACTTTATTAAAGTGCAGTTATATGACTGTGTTTATTAAGCAGGATGTTATCTTTAATGTTTTCTATGCTGCAAGCTATAAGGCATTTTATGCTGGGGGGCATTAACCGCATCATTACACCACCTGAGCAGCACTCTCATTGAAGATTAGTAACTTAAATGATCTCCATATCCCCAGAGTGGCTGCTCCCTCCGCTTGCTGAATCCCCAGGCTTTCTCCTCCACAGTGTGGAACGTGCTGTCCAACCTTCAAGAGCAGTTTGGCAGCATGGCAGGAGCCAACGTGTAAGTACCGGGAGGGGGGTAAAAAATAGCTGCTGGAAGCCTTGAGGTGTAATGTTTCCGTTATTGTTTCAGTATTAAATTAAGGTTTTATTCAATCAGATACCTGACACCTGCTGGAACACAAGGGTTCGCGCCACATTATGATGACATTGAGGCATTTGTGGTTCAGCTGGAGGGGAAGAAGCATTGGAGAGTGTACAACCCCAGGTGAGATACAGCCGGTTAACCCCACAAGTCCAAGTCCAGGTCATAATACACGGAACCTTGATTTCATGCAGTTTGGATTAAAAAAAGCAAAATGTTTGATGATTTTCTTTGACTTTTCATGTTTAATGCTCCTCAGCCTTAGTTTAATAATTGATTGATTCTAAGAAACACACTGAAATTGTTTTGTAACTGTTTTCAGGACAGAAGATGAGGTCTTGCCTGTGCTTTCAAGTCGTGAGTTGATAATAATTCATTCATTTTGTAGTTTTGCTTCTTGTAGCGAGAGCAATTTGTCTCAGTTTTGTCGGAAACAGGTTTAGAGTTAATTATTTACGCTCTCAGCTTTAAACACAGCTACTCAGAGACAGGTAACACATTGCTCAGTTGTAACTAACTGCTTTGCATTTCACCCTCCAGCCAACTTCGATCAGGCAGAGATCGGGAAGCCAATCCTGGAAGTGGTGTTAGAAGCAGGCGATCTCCTCTACTTCCCCAGAGGATTCATTCACCAGGGCGACTGCCTGCCAGACGTTCACTCCCTGCACATCACCATCTCCTCCTTCCAGAAGAACAGCTGGGGGGATCTGCTACATAAGGTAATACAGTGTGATGAAAGCAAAGGCTCGAATCAGAAACCTTTGTGTTGAACAAAAGGCAGCAGCATCAGCATCAGGGTGTGAGTACATTAGTAATTTCCAGCAGAAATATACTGAATAAGCTTTACAAGTAATAACCAATGGCACAATCAGCTGTGATTAATGTGAAGCAACAGTGATTTCACTTTCTGCTGCTTTATGAAAGCTTTTACATTTGCTGATCTAATATGCATTTATGCTACCGCAGTTCTTTTTAGAAATACAGAAGAAGAAGAGTTTTTCTCTGGTGGAGCAGTGGTAACACATGTTTTAATAATTAATGAATATACAAACAAATTTAAAGATTATCTAAGGGAAAAAATAATTTAGTACCACTCCCACTGGGTTGCTAACTGGTAATCTGCAGGTTGTGCAAAATGTTAAACAAGCATAGCAATGAAATGTCTGCAAGTTCCCTAAGTTTCAGTTTACTAATCATTATGTTAAAGCAATATGTCTGTATCTTTATTGAAGATAAAAAACTGCAATATGTTAATAGAAAGGTTATATTTTCAGGTGGTTCCAGCAGCACTGGAAATAGCAATGGAGGAGGATGTGGAGTTCAGACAGGGTTTACCTCTGGATTACCTGACATACATGGGAGTACAGAATTCTGACAAGGTAATTTTGTATTTATCACCTTCAGCCACCATTACCATACTTAGCTTTTCACAGTTTACCCACTAATGACCAAACTCTCCATTGCGCAGGATGATCCACGCAGGACAAAGTTCTTTTCAAGAATTGAGAACCTGATGAAGAAGCTTAGAAATTACGCCCCGATAGACGCCGCCGTGGATCAGAAAGCAAGACACTTCCTCCACGACTGCCTGCCTCCCATGCTCACTTCAGGTATATGATGATACGGTTGGGATCAGGGTTGGGAATTACCACACTATAAAATTCAGAAAGTACAGCTGGTGAGCAGCACCAGAGTATGCACTGATCCCAGCTCTGGGATACAAAATACATCTGCATGTAACATATTCATGCCGTCTCCCCACAGAGGAATTAGCCAGCAGTGTGCAAGGAGCCCCCGTTAGGTGGGAGCGTGGGAAGGTTATGGACCCAGGTTCACGTATCACAAGCCAGACCCGTGTCAGACTCATCCGTGCCGGCTGTGCTAGGTAATGCAACTTTTTTTTACTGTTTTGGAATGAACTATTCAAAATGTGGAGCATAATGTCTTTAGCCTGTATGAGGTTTAATGGTCCATAAACAGAAATTCTCAGATTTTTTTTTTTTTTAGCTCATAAGCTTTCTCTCCTTTTAGGTTATGCAGTGATGGAGACACTGTTCATCTTTACTACACCACAGACAACTCCAGAGTTTACCACAAAGAGGAGCTCAAGAGTTTCGAAATAAAGCCAGAGGTAGAGATGGGATCTGCACAAGTCTTATGTTCTCTAGTGTCCTAATGATGTTGTCATCACCTAATATTTGCTTTTCTTTTCAGCACACAGATGCCATAGAGTCCCTCATCCATTCATATCCCAAATTTGTGAGTGTAGGAAGCTTCCCGTGTGATTTTGCAGAGAACAAGGTATGTTTTTTTTCTCTCTTACCATCCACTTTTTAAAAAAATTCTAAATGACTCACATTAAAGCCTGTGTTTTTATGAATTAAGTGCTTTGAGTGTTTCCTCAAATGTTGCCCTTTTTTTCCTCCCCAGATCTCTTTGGCTGAGCTGCTTTTTGAGAGGGGGATTATCCACACCGCAGCACGTCTGTAGCGGCCGCACGTTCTTTTATTCGTGCATGAATGGATTCAAATTGTCTTCGTATATCTTTTAATGCTTAACACTTCTCGCCCCGTGTTGTCTTCATTGGCTCTACTGGAGTGGTCGTGCTGACTGAAGTCATTTATCAATTTTCTTGCCGTTCAGCATCAAATAAATCTGTTTTCTAAAAAATGAAACTGATGAATGAATGTTATTTCATCGCCGACAAATCACCGACAACTGATTTTGATGAGAAAGAGCATTTTTAATTATTGAATCATACAACTCAAACAACAGGTAAAGGGATTCTTCTTAAATATTATAATTTGAGGAGCACCCATCAGTCATTCACACCCACAGACGACAGGACAAATTCCAGGGCTGGTTTGTCTACTTCCAGGTCACCTCCTCACCAGGCTTCAGCTCCCTGCAGAGAAGAGAAGTCAGACAGTTTTCATCACACTGTTCCCAGACCTCATCTGTAATTAGATGACCTTCATATCATTCAGTTCAGGAATAAAACTTCTGCTTAAACTTAAAATACTGAAAAGATTCTGATGTTAAAAGTTGCAAGTTAAACACAAGAAATTAGTCAAATCTTAAATCAAGTTCTAAATATTTGATTAGGAAAGAAAAGTAGAGTGGTTAAATTGGGTGACTGCATCTGCAACTTCATGTATTCCCTGAGTCAATAAACTCTTGCAGATTTAAAAACCCATACATTAAATCCAGTCTGTTGGTATGCAGTCACAAACATCATCACATGACTTCCTTCATTTACTGACTGAGCTGTTTTACTTTTGATTCTGACCTGCTGTATAAAGCACTTTTGTTCCTGAAAGCTGTCAGCTTCAGGTCCTGTTGTTTGTCGAGGTACCATCCAATCACAAAACCCATGGGCACCAAGATGTTCACCCAATGCTCGCGTGCAAAGGCTGCAAAGTTGACCATGGTTCCTACAAATATAAGCAGAAGACACATTGCAACGTTAATACTTGGGCATTGATGTTTTCTGTCACATATCTATTTAACACACTTACGGAATCAGTTTCATCTACAATGTGAACACACCAAGTTAGACAATGGTATTGCTGCAGTGCAGATCTGCTTAACACGGCCAAAACAAACCAGTGCAACTATTGCATGGTTAAGAAAACTGAATACATACATGAGCTTGTATATCATGAGGGAACAGTATCCCTACAATCATTCCACTTGATATAACTGTAAACTCAGGCGTCCTATCTATCAGCTACAGTTTGGTTTAATTTACAGAGGTTCAATGATACAGCATGCTCTGCCATCTTATATTTGAATTTTTAGAAAGCCATAATAGGCTTGTTTATCTCTGTAATGCTATTGTTATGGATCATCTTGGTAAATTGCCCCGAAATAAAGCCATTATAATGTTATTTTTATTGTTTGGTGTACTTGTATGTATGGATGTAATCTTATCTTTTGTTTTTCTTGTTCTCTCTTTCTCATCATTTTATATTTGTTCTCCTTTTCTAATTGAATAAGTCATGCAGTGCAGAGTGCCCTGATCAAGCATCCTTGAAGGTTTTTGCACCTCTCCCTCACATTTTTCTGTTGTTTTTGTGTGTTTCAATTTGTGTCTTTAGCGTATGTGTAAGCAAATACAAATCAAAACATCAGCAACTGACTGTACTGGATCTGCATTAAATCATTTCTTGATATGTCCAATTGTGAACCTTGTAAACTGCGCTATCACCTGTTTTAGGACAGTCCATCTTAATTTACTAAAGCAAAGCAGGACCTAAACAAACCTAGAGGCTGCTACACAAATAAAACTGATGATTTATTTCTGAATGGAAATGAATAGCATTACAGAATTTAAGTACACCTGACAAATCGTGATAACCTCATACCCTTATATTTTTCCAACTTATATGATTCCAGAAAAAATAACGCATGTAAACCTTACATTGGATAAGGAATTACACTTCAGACATTTCAATATTTCAAAAGTCTGTTATGCAGAGCTTTGAACTAATTGCCAGATGAGAGTCATATCTAAATCTCAAGGTCCATCAATTACACATCTATTGCAATCAACAGCGGCTGTAACACAGCGGTCACTTGAATACTATATATGCAGTATGTGTTATTTCATTATTTGCACGGTCCTGATATTCTTACTACTCAACAAATAGAGCTAAACACTGAAAATATAGCTATCTTGTTTACTTTTGAGGAACCAACTCATCGCACCAGAGCTAGTAGCACCTGGTTGGCTAATCGATTAGCAAGCTACTGTTAGAAATAAGTATCATTTTTCCTTTGGAAACTGTTTCTCCGGATAAAAATTGTACAGCGTGTTTACCATAGCAAATGCTCTATAGTGCGTATACGCCAAATAAGCAGACACAACACGGGAATATGAAAAACATTACCTTATGTTTACACCAAGTCGTGGCCTTCAGCTCTTCATTCAGCAGGCAGAGGACATTGGACTCTACCAACTGGGCAAATACGACGTGGTTACTTAAACTATACCAATACTATTATATGTGTAAATTCTAGGTGAATGAGCTAAAACATCATTTACATACAATTAAATAGCAATATAATGTAAAATACGTAATCTATAGAAGGACAAAATTATTATTGGGTGATTCCACATAAAATTATTTTTCATTGACACCGCCCACACTTGGTACGTTCCTTCGCCCATGATGCAGCTCGACAAGTGTGTTCATAAACGCTAGCCAAAATGTCTTAAAGCTGGAAATATAGAATAACTTCGATTGTTGTGTTTCTATTCCCAAGTAGCATACATTTATGCTGTTTCATATTTATTGGTATGTTTGTGTGTTCCTTTTGTCGATTCAAGCAGCTTAAATCAGCTAGCTAAACAAATGTAGCTAGCATGCTAAACAGGCACTTTGCCGGGTGATTTTCTTACAATATTTAATTGTGAAACCTGCAAACCAACTGTGCTTACTTTAAATTGACTCACTGCTAGACTAGAGGTATATTTCACAAGGCTAACGTGTGTAACATGATATTAAAATATCGTACTATTTACATGCACAATTGGACTATAGTTTCCCTTTGTTTTCTTTACTTGAATTGGATATTTTTTGTGGTCGGTCACTCATATCGTTTTATTCATTAGGAGGACTTTAGGTTATAGTTCGCATAATCTAATGGTAGCTCAATTGTATTTGCAGCTTGACAATTTAAGACCATGACGTCCATTATCAAGCTGACAGCCGTGTCGGGGGTCCAGGAGGAGTCTGCCCTCTGTTACCTGCTGCAGGTGGATGAATTCCGTTTCCTCCTGGACTGTGGCTGGGATGAGAACTTCTCAATGGACATTATAGATGCTATGAAACGGTAATTATGGCATCCATCTGTTGATTACATCTCCTCCTGCTATATGCATTATAAAATGTTTAATGTGTCATGTCCATTGCCCTCCACCCAGATATGTCCATCAGGTTGATGCTGTTCTTCTCTCCCATCCTGACCCCTTACACCTGGGAGCCCTGCCATACGCTGTGGGGAAACTGGGCTTAAACTGCACTATATACGCGACAATACCTGTCTATAAGATGGGGCAAATGTTCATGTATGATCTATATCAGGTAAGAAAGGCTGTGTGGTGATGTGCTGGTGTACCGTTTTTAGTCTATACTGTGGTTAAACATTAGTACTGCCAATCATTTGCATTACTGTGATTATCATAGATTTCAAATAGGACACAGTAAACACAATAGAGGATCAGGCTCATGTCTTTTCAGTTCTAGCCACTCTGGCCGTGACTTTATTAACATTAGCCGTGAGGTGTGGCTGGCTTACGGGTGTCAAAAGATTGCAAACATCACATTCTATTTGTTAGTAGTGATGTAGAAAATGTGTGTAGAGCAGCAGCCAGTATCAGTGGCCTTTAAGAACCCAGGTATAACAGGCCTTGCACTCCAGAAATCATTCATTCAATTTCACTGCGAAATATGAATGATTTTTCAAAGTATGAATGGTTGTGTAGAATCTAAGAGACAGAGACACTGAGCTGCTTCAAGAGTGATTTCCAGTCATCTGTCTTAAACTTTGAATAATGCAGAGTCAAATAAAGCTGCAATATACAGATGACTGTGCAGTAATTATATCTAGAAGTACTTTAACTATACTGTATTATAGCGCTAAATGTCAGATTTCAGGAAACTTTTATGTTTACCATCATATTTTTACCTATAATAACTGTGGCATGAAACATCTATGTTGCTGCGCGGTTGCATGCATGTAAAATCATTTATAGATACAGCTTGAATGCATGATTACTATTTTATAATGTTCCTTTTCTTTCCGCTTAGTCTCGAAACAACAGTGAAGATTTCACACTCTTCACCCTTGACGATGTGGATTGTGCATTTGACAAAATCCAGCAACTGAAATACTCTCAGATTGTCAATCTGAAAGGTGAGTTACAGTCAGGAGTCAGCCTTGTGTATGTCTCACAGGCACATAATTGTATTTATATGATTTGTATTTGATTTGTACCTCACAGGGAAAGGGCACGGTCTTTCCATTACACCGCTCCCGGCTGGTCACATGATCGGAGGGACTATTTGGAAAATTGTAAAGGACGGGGAGGAGGAGGTTGTTTATGCTGTGGACTTCAACCACAAGAGAGAGATGTGAGAACAAATACAAATCACATGTAAAGAAGAATATTGTTTTTAGTTTGACTCTGATAGTGCGAAAACTGTGGCAATGATGAGTCAGATCAGGAGTTCAGCTTAATGCATGATTTAATACGAGCTCGGTTCTCGCCGTCATGCATCAGACAAAGACAAAGACTGTCTAAAGAATCCTAATATTTATACCTTCGACACAGTTGCTCAAATATAGTACAATGCCCATCTTGGGTAGAATAGGATATTCTTGGTAAGGTCATAAAAGTTATTCTGGTCATTCTTTAACAGGTTTGTCAGACAGCCTCCAGACGTGAAGGAGCCGCTGGACTATAGTCAGCAGAAAATACATACTAACAATTCCCCCTTTTTCTATTTGATGTCTTTTTCTTTTCTTTTCTTATCTATTTCTTATTCTTTTTCTTTATGCATTTTATACTTTTTTTTGTTATTTTGTATGCGTACACTTCAAACAATTGAAAATACTTAACATTATCAATTAAAACTAACATAAACATGTAACTGGGGAGTAAATATTATCACAAATAATGTAAACCTCTTTCTAGGCATCTTCAAACTTTATATCATGGACACATTCCATAAATATAAGGCTTGAAGAATATCTAATCACTTATATTGAAAAGATTATCCTATCACAAAGTAGATCATAGACACGGCTTCTTCAGGACACGTCCGGTTCTTCCTCTCCTCCTCTTCTAAGAGCGGCAAGCTTATCCTTCTTGCTGGGTTCCGGGGACGAGGGACCTATTGTTACCCGACCCCCCCGTTCACCCAGTCTTCACACCACCGCCGTCGAGAAGGTTGGGATCCATCCCAAACGTGTTCCATGGTAGGCCGCTCCTGAGGGTGGACTGTCCATCACTAATCATCGCCGTGGGATTCCTCGGAAGAAGTGGATGTAATAGAAGTGGAATCACTGCTGTCGGCTTCGGATGGAGCATAAATGGTCACGTTCTTAACCGGATTCTGTATTAAAGTCATATTAGTAACAGAATGAAGAGATTTCAAGATTAGTGCTCGAAAAATAGGAAAGCAACAACCCATTAACACGATTACAATGAGAACAATCCCTATGATAGGTGCAAATATGCTCAAAATCCATGCAATAGTAGGAAGTCCTCCAAAAAATCTGGAAATGTTATCCCATGGTTGTTGATCCAAATAGCCTCCTGTGACTCGTGCATCTTTGTTAGTACGTACGATTCCTTCTTGGATCCCTCTAAGGTTCCTAATTGCAATGGTCAAATTGCCAAGACCTTCGGATTCGGATGGAAGATATGTGCAGCATCCTTCTCCAACAATAGCACATACTCCTCCTTGGGTAGCTGTCACTGCATCTAATGCTACACGATTATCAATAACAAATTGTCGAATTAAAGCAAGTTCATTACTGATAGACTGGAGACCATGAAATGTAGCATTAGCCACCAATGCTAAGTCGTGTCGCGTTAGTGCAATTAGATAATGATTAGCATACTGTAATTCTGTATTCCAAAATATAGTCTTAAAAACCAGTTGGGAGTGGGTATAAATCTGATGATCAAAAGGTAAAGCGTAATATTGCTTTGCCAAATCTACAGGATTGTTGTTCTTGAGATGTATGTATTCCGCGAGTTCAGATGCATCTCTTTTATATCTCTGAGAGCCTGTATGATTCGGAAAGAATTCAACCGGTTCTGCTATGTATATTACGTCATTTAACGTACACAATGCACATCTTCCTTTAAATAAAGGTGGTAGACTATTCCACACGTTGGTTCCACAACACCAGTGAAAACCTGGGGTTATGGCTATACCCATTATGGACAACATTGAGTAGTCACTAACATGATCAAGCATCATGCGGCATTGTTCGGGTTTCAAGAAACCCATATTTTGTCCTATCCGCGACTCGGGTGGTTTTCCATTTACACAAACATCATAGATTGCGGTATGATTAACTGTGGCTGAGGATTCAATAGGTGTGATAGATAAATCAGCAGGTACTTGGAAAATATATTTCTTATAGAAATTTGGACATCCCATTAGTGAAGGATAATGTGCTAAGACATGGAATTTTGTAACATGTACTACAGAAAGATCATTTCCCTTTTGCTGACTAATAGTTAGGTTTGAATAAACAACATACTGAGCCATTTTATGAAAGAAATTGTTTAGTTTCTGAACTAGATTGGTAGTTTTACCAAAATGCATGTTATTAGGCCGTATTATGGGTCTCATGGAAGACGTAGTCAACTCATGAGTTCCTGTTTTAGGATGATTTTGAATCACATATTGATATGCTAATATGCATAAAGATGGTAGCCCTTCGGGTCCTTCAAGGGGCTTAGCTACTAGCATAAACATATCCTGGGTTGATTGAGGGAGTAAAGAACATGCGTAACAAGATCTCTTGGTCATTCTTCTAACCTTGCTTTTAAGTGATTGATACCACAAATTGGTTGAGAAAGGATGACTTGATTCTAAGGATAAATCAAATTCCTTGTACGCCGTATCCTGATTTACTTCTATATTCATTTGTGAGTTATCATCATTAGAGATTTGAGATGGCCATTCAATTTTCTTGGGAGGCCATTCTTTTGAAACTTGATCATTTTCTTGGTCTGTTTTAGCTTGAAACTTCTCTGTCTTTGCAATCCAATAAGGTGCGCAAGATCCTTGCCAATTGGGTGGTATGAAAGTATACATATTTTCTCCGCAAAGCCAAATCCAGTGTTCTGTTGCTGGTATCGGATAGCTGGAGAGAATTAAAATATTATGAGGACAATTACGAGTGACTCCCATACTATGTTGTATGATTCCTGTTATGGCATTCACACATACTTGGGGCGATTTAATTTGTGTGGCTTTGAGTACAATCGGTTGAAAATATACAAAAGCGTCTTGATCTAAGTGTACGAAAAAATTTGGAAGAAGATCCTTCCATACTGCATTACAGAATTCAACAGTTGGTCTTTCAGTTATGACGCTGAGCACTATAGTTCGGGTGACAATTACTTCATTTGTTACTGACTGATACTCAACTCGCACATCTACAGTGTATTCATCTAATGTCACATAAGTGACATTTTGGATGTAGTAGGATTGAGTTGCGTTAGGAGTTAATGGATAATACAAACACTGCATTTCCAAGTCAGTAATGGGAACATGTTGTAGCATGCCAACTTCTAAATATGGCTTAGGCTTTGTAATTCTTGCTGGAATTGCTCTTCTCATGCGTTTATAAGTGTCATTACTCAATAATTCCTCCTGACGTGTTAGTGTGTTATTATCTGATTCTGGCTTCCAATTATCTTTACTTGTATTGTTATTTTCACATGTAACAATGGTGTCAGTATTGGTATTACAAGCGATGAGTACATAAGGGATAGTTACACAACAGGCAAGTATACAACAAGCGATCACGAGATTTATGTATAGGTATGCCTGAGGTAAGTTGTACTTCACACTTGTGTCATGCGTCTTATTAATCTTGCAATTTTGCCGAATTTCTATTAGTTCGTCGTTGCTGTTGATACTACACTCGGAAGGGGCGCAGCCTTGACTCTGGTGGCATGGATCCATTGTGGTTGGCCTTTGACCTTGACCGCCGTCCGTGTCACCAATAGAACTTGTGTTGGTGGGCCGTAACGTGGTTCTCCTTCTGTCGGTTTCAGACTGCGGACCAGGACATAGTCTCCTGGTTGGAAAGCATGTGTGGGTGTTTCAGCTGGGGAAGGAAGAGAATCTATCACCTGCTGAGAATATTTAGAAACAAAAGAAAATAAACGTTTAACATAATTTTGTTGCATTTCCTGTAATTGTGTTAAATCTTCTGCCGGTCTCACATTTAACTGAACACCTAAAGGAAAAGGACGGGCCATTAGTACTTCATGTGGTGACAAACCAGTAGTTTTGTTAGGCATTGCTCTGATTGACAAGAGTGTAAGAGGTAAAGCCTCAATCCAATTCATTTGTCTCGATTGATGGATCTTTACCAATTTGTCCTTTATAGTTCTGTTTGTACGTTCCACTTGTCCTGAACTTTGCGGGTGGTATGGAATATGGAAAGTCCATTTGATTCCTAGCGCTAGTGCTAATTGTTTAGTCACACGTGATGTAAAGGGCGTGCCATTATCTGAATCAATGCCCGCAGGTATCCCGTATCGTGGAATGATATGTTCCATTAAGCACTTAACAACTGTTTGTGCATTTTCTTTTCTAGTAGGAAATGCTTCTGGCCATTTGGAAAATCTATCCACGATTACCAAGAGATACGGATAACCTCTACATTTTGGCATATGTGTAAAATCAATCTGCAATGATTGAAAAGGTCCTTCTGGTTTAGGCAAGTGGTCGTGTTTTGGTCGCTTTACATGTGGATTACAGCGCGCACAGATCAAGCATCTTTGAATAAATCTTCTAACATGTTCTTCCAATCCTATTGTAAAAAACAATTTAGAGATGTAGTCTGTTACCGCTTTGTAATTAACGTGCGTTACACCATGTACATAGGAAATAAGAGAATCATATGCTAGTTTGGGTAAAACTATGCGGTTGTCTCTAAATTTCCATAGATCGTCAACATCTTGGTGGCATTCTTTTTTCTGCCACAGTCTTATTTCAGCATCCGGGGCTTGTTTCTGGAAGGTAAGCAGATCATTAATGGTAAACGGTGGATCCGAAATCTGTGCAGCAATCACAACAGTATTTAGCCAAGGTGGGAAGGAAGCATTCACAGCTGCATCCTTAGCATATTTATCAGCTAAATTGTTACCTTTTGCTACATCTGAATCTGCTCTTGAATGTCCTGCGCATTTTACTATAGCAATTTGGGCTGGTAACATCAAAGCTGTCAATAATTCCTTGACCAACTCGGCATGTTGAATTGGTTTTCCTGCAGTTGTGACAAAACCACGATTTTCCCATATTTTACTGAAGTCATGTGCCACCGAAAAAGCATATTTTGAGTCCGTATAGATAGTGACAACTTTATTTTCTGCGATCAAGCATGCTCTTGTCAAGGCTATCAGTTCTGCAGCTTGTGCTGATGATACCGGTAACCTATATGCCTCTACACATTGATCATGGTCATTTACGATTGCGTAACCTGATAATGTAGTCTTATCGTCGGGGCGCATGGAGGATCCGTCACAATATAAGATAAAGTCGCAATTTTCTAAGGGTGTTTGTTGTAGATCAGTTCTTACGCTTGATGTAGAATTAATTAATTCCATACAATCATGAGTATAATTTTCATCTTCTTGCTTTGTACCATGCAGCAATGTTTTTAAATGTATAGCTGGATTTGTATGGGTAGTAGTGGAAATAGTGAGGTTTTGGGTTCCTGTTAAAATGTGTTCGTAATTACTACGTCGTTGGCTAGTCATATGCTGTGTGGTTATATTAAGAAGAATGATGTTAACTGCATGTGTTGTATGAAGCGTTAATGGATGTCCTAAAACTATAGTTTGTGATTTTTCTACCATTATAGCAGCGGCAGCGACAGCTCTTAAACATGGGACCATGCCTTGAACGATTAAAGGTAAAGTTTTAGAGTAATATGCCACTGGTCTTAACCTGTCACCATGTGTCTGAGCCAAAACAGCAGAAGCAACAAGTCCATTTTCTGCTACGTACAGGTGGAAAGGCAGTTTGTAGTCTGGTAGGCCCAGAGCTGGAGCGGTACAGAGGAGGTATTTGATGTGACGGAAGGCTTGCTTCATTTCATCGGACCACTGAATATTGTCCAAAGTGCCTTTAATTGTTGCCTTTCGCAAGATGGAGTCATACATTGCATATTCTGCGAGCCACGCTCGACAATAATTCACAAGACCCAGAAAAGATAAAAGTTCTGTTTTTGTTTGAGGTCTTTTAATGTCCTGGATCGCTTTCACTCTTTCCGGGGAGAGGTACCGGCATCCGTCCTTTAATACGTATCCCAAGTAGTTGACAGCTGGTTGACAAAATTGGAGTTTGGCAAGGGATGCTCTATGTCCGCCCACAGCCAGGTGTGTGAGGAGAGCAAGAGAGTCTTGAACACAACTAGACTCTGTCGGTGAAGCTACAAGGATGTCGTCCACATACTGTAAAAGCGTAGACGGGCCGGGTAAGGTTAATTGAGCCAGGTGCATATTAACTGCAGCAGAATACACAGCGGCAGAATCAACAAAGCCCATTGGTAGTCTGCGCCAAACATATTGTTCGTTCTTAAAGGTAAAGGCAAATAGATCCTGTGTATTCTCATGTACTGGAATTGAAAAATATGCCGAACATAGGTCCACTACTGTATAGTATTTTGAGTCTGCCGGCAACGCTGCTAGAATGGAATTTGTATCCGGTACAATTGGAGCTATGGGATATACTGCTTCGTTAACTTTTCTTAAATCTTGTGTGAATCGATATTTATTCGTTCCATGCTTCAAGATTGGATTTATAGGCGTGTTGTTTTGTGACTGTCTTTTGACAATTACACCTTGTTGTAATAGACTCTCGATGACTGGTCTAATTCCCTCTTCTTTTTCTTTTGACAATGGGTATTGTTTCACATATACTGGGTACTTATTAGGATCAATCTTGGCCTGATAAGGAGTAACGTTCAATAAACCCACATGATTAGCATGTAGTGCCCATAAGTCTGCGGGAACTGAAGCTAATATTGAAGGTGGTTTTAATGAAATCTCTGTGACTTCTTTGACGTGAAGATGTGGTTTGCATTCATTATGTAAGATCTTAATAAAGAAATGTGATGGTTCAAATCCATACGACCAGACAATGTAGTTTTTGTTTTGATCTGTATTATCAGGAATTCTGTTAAGATGCAATCTACATGATTCCATTAAAAGATCAATGTCATTAAAATCTGTGCGTACTGCGCAGACAAACGATTCAATATCCTTAGAAGTGTTTTTCCATAATAGCAAGAGTCCATGTGGTGATACATAAAGACATTGTGGGATTTCTTGCATTTCAGTTTGTTCAATTTGTTTATTGGAAAATGGCGGATCTACTGGCTTCATATTTAGAATTTTAGCAGCAACAGCAGCCTGACATGAGGCTAGTTTCTTAAGTCCTCCCATTGTAAATAGTTTGGATAGAAAATCAACATTTGTTAGAGTGGAGGCAGTCTTATAAGACATACCTATCTTGTGAGAAAATAGCTGGTACATTTTATTTGCAGGAATAAGAACTTCAATACCATCAGGTGAGCATGAAATGGTTGCATTTAGTTTACTTAACAAATCCCTTCCTAATAAGGACATGGGTGTTGTTGCACTCACCACAAATGAATGTTGTAGTTTTATTTCATCCAAATCCACTTGTAATGGCTTGGATAAAAATTCAGTTTGAGGGACGCCACTGATTCCGACAGATTGAATGGATTCTTTACTCATAGGACATTTTAAATCCTTTTGTCTTAGGCAAGAAATAGTTGCTCCTGTGTCCACTAAAAAAGGAATTCTTTTTCCTGATATCTGTAAACTTAATTGTGGTATTTCTGATGGGTTATTAGAAATATGGAATTGCGGAGCACTAATTATGAGTTTAAAATTACCATTCGTGTCCCCCTGTCGGTTGTCCTATGTATTCCACAATAAATGTACAGGTCTATTTTCAGAGGATACCTGAGATTGCTGATGACTATTTAATGTAGTCTGTTGTTGTGGCTGAAAATTGGTGTTAGTCTGTGGGGCAAACAAAGGTCTAGGCTGGCGGGGAGTATAAGGTTGTGTTTGAGGTCCTCCCATCATTTGGTATTCATCCTGCCTCTTTTTTATACAATCTCTGGCCCAATGTCCTATTTTCAAGCAATAGTGGCATGCGTCAGTGTTTCTTAAGGGTCTCCAATTTCGCCTTCCTCTGTTAAACCCTCTACCTCTTTGTGGGAGGTAGCCAAAACCTATTTTGGGTGTTGGGGGCCCCATTTGACCTGGGCCTCCATATATCGTATTTCCATCCCTGTCTCTTGGTGGAATCTGTTGAAAAAGCATAGTGTTATTTTCATCGGACTCAAAAAGCACTTGTGATCCCTGTATCTTAGGTTTGACTGTTGTAAATAATCCTACAGCATCTAATTCTCTTATCTTCTTTAGCAACGCACCTGGGTTGAGTGAATAAATGTCTGGAGCGGATAATTTTAGAGTGTAGGCAGCAGTTGGGTCTAACCCGTTCAAGAACATTGATATGAAAAATGGG